>NW_022170403.1:28516505-28562592 GCF_008802855.1 Photinus pyralis | reverse complement strand
CAGGAATTTCTGCCAAGCGACCAGTACATTTTCTTAATTCGCAGGTCTATTTCTTTTCGTTTTTTCAGTATATGAGTTTTCCATGTGAGTCGTCTGTCCAAATGAAGACCTAGATAGCGGGCTTCATTTCCTTGAGGGATAGGAATATTATTCAGATACACTTGTGGACATTCAGTGCGGTTTAGGGTAAAGTTTATCTGAGTGCTTTTTGCTTCATTTACTTTTATTCGCCATTTGTTTAGCCAGGTCTGTAGGTTTGATAAATGGTTTTGTAGTTGTAAGGATGCTGTATTAGGATTGGTATGGCTGGAGAGAAGGACTGTGTCATCAGCAAAGGTACATATATATGTATATGGTGTTGTAGGAACATCTGCAGTGTATAAAATATATAGTAAAGGCCCAAGGACACTTCCTTGAGGCACTCCAGAGCTGATCGGTCGGAGGTCAGAATATTGTTGGCCGTATTTTATTTGGAAGTATCGATTTGACAGGTACGATTTGAATAGAAGGTAGTATTCACTTGGCAGAATATTTTTTAGCTTGTATAAAAGGCCATCATGCCATACCTTATCAAACGCTTGTTTAATGTCTATAAATACTGCAGGACAATAGGATTTGGAATCGAAAGCAGTGTTGATAATATTTACAACTCTATGGCATTGTTGTATCGTAGAATGGTACTTCCTAAAACCAAATTGGTGGTCTGGTATACAATGTTCCAGTATATCGTAATCGTACATTCTTTTGATTACAAGCTTCTCTAGGAGTTTAGACAATAGCGGCAGTAAACTTATTGGCCGGTACGATGTAACACTTTCAGCAGGTTTGCCAGGTTTTAATATTACAATGACTTGTGCGAATTTTAACAATAATGGCCAGTAGTGAAGACGTAAGATGGAATTGAACAGATTTCTTAGAAAAATTATGCTGCTTTTGGGCAATTCTCTAAGCACCTTGGCCGTAATTAGGTCGTATCCAGGTGATTTCTTTATATTTAGATGCTGTATTTCTTCAAGCACTTCAGTATAAGTGAAGCTTTTAACAGGTAGCGACATTTGTAATGGCGTCTGGAGGAAGGCTTCTACCTCGATATCAGGCACATCAGAATAAGGAGTGAAGACTTCAGCAAAGTGCTCGGCGAATAGATCAGCCTTATCTTGATCTGTTCTGGCCCATTCATTATTTGGTTTTCTTAACGGTGGATTTACAGCCTGTGGTCTTTTATTTGCTTTAGAGATTTTCCAGATGCTGTTGTCTGCACTGGACAGTGAAGTTAAGTAGTGTTGAAAAGTTTCTTGTTTTAACAATTTTAGTTTGTTCTTTATGGTGTTTGCTAGTCTGTTACAGATCGTTTTATCTGCAGGATTTCGCGTCCTGTGCCATTTCGATCTTGCCCTTCTCTTCTGCCTTATGAGATCAAGTATTGCGTTGGGGATATTTACATCTTCACGAACCGCTTTTGTTAATTTAGGCGTTGAGTGCCAGGCTGCATATTGCACAGTAGTAATAAAATGGTTGGTGGCTTCCTCAATTTCATGTTGGGTATGTAGGCTGATATTGGTTTGTATTTTCTGTTGCAGAAGACTTCTATATGTTTCCCAGTTCGTTTTACTGTTGTACAGCGATGGTCTAGGTTGCCTTTTAATAATCGTTGTGCTAATTGTAGCAATGACTGGTGTGTGATCAGATGATAGGTCAACGCTACTAACTATGTTAGTATAATTGGAAGAGATGCCGTGTGTGACGAAGAAGTCCAGTAGATCAGGGACTTTATTCGGGTCCGTGGGCCAATATGTAGGCTCCCCTGTGGATAGATATCCATACTTTCTTTCTCTTATCACTTCGTATAGAGCTCGACCCCTGGTGGTAGTTAACCGTGACCCCCAGTATGTATGCTTACAGTTGTAGTCCCCGCCACATATAAAAATACTGCCAAGAGACTGGAAGAATGGTGTTAGGTCTTCTTTGGAAATTTTGTGCCTAGGTGGGCAGTAGACAACTGATATTACAATTGGGTTTGGTAGTTTACATACTTGAATTGAAGTTGCTTGTAGAAAAGCTGCTTGGTGCTTTTCTAATTCGTGGTGTACAATTGAGCTTCTTATTAGAATAGCGGTACCTCCGTGCGCTGTACCGTCAGGGTGCTCTGTGTGATAGAATGTATAATATGGGATCCTCAGAAAGGACCTGTTGGTGAAGTGTGTTTCGGATATAAGAAATATATCTATATTGTTTATTTTTAGAAATGTCTCGATTTCATGTATTTTTGACAGGATGCCACATAATGATAAAAGCACGTGTGCGTTTTGCTTTCGGCTGTACGAAATACGGTATTTACACGCCAACGCACTTTGATAGAAAATAATGTTGTAGGAATTGGTATTTTTAATCATTATAAGAGACTGTGATAGTTTTCTTACTTACGTTTTACTTTTACCAAGTTTGTCAGCGAATTAAAACGTAGCAATTCATGTTTTCAGATTTTCAACCGAATACCGTTTCTTTTATTTGCAAATCGACATCATAATTCATCCTTCGCTTTAAGGACTAGTGGTACTTTAAATATATTACGGTTTTATATATATATACATCGATGTATCCTAAAAAGGATAGTAAATAAATCCAAAATTGGGAGATTTGCCAAAGGAAGAACTAACAGAAATGATTATCATTTTATTTGCCTTTAACATTTAGTTTTCTGATAAACTGGGATTTATTTTCTTTTAGTATCCGAAGTTATTAATGGCAATCTAGCTGTCTGCAGATATCCATCCATTATGATGATGTTACTTTTGTGACAAAGGGGTGAACACAAGTTTGACTCACTATTTTAATTGCAATTTAATATTGATTACATTATCACGAAAATTCCACTCGAGTACCTAAAATGCGTTAATGCGAATCCCATACTTGTTGAATGTCGCCTCCTCAATAAGTGTCAACAAAGGAAGTGATATTCGAATCCAGATTGCTACCGTGACATGACATTTATTCGTTTCATCTCCCTAATAGCACTTTCAGTTACCAAAATGTGCACGACGTTTACATGTAAGTGCAAAGGGCATTTCATCAAACCAACAAATTCTCTTAAATGGTTTGTTTTGTCATTTGACAATATCCCTTTCATAAGTTTTAAGCTGTGGTGGTCAAGCAAGGTAGAAAAGATGGCATAGACAATGGGAACCAGTTTCACACGCAGTTCCGAAAAAGTCATCCCTTTTAAATCAATTTTGTGAAATATACCTACAATACAAATGCATGTCGTGCATATACAGAGTATTTGAACCAAAATAAATACATTTTCTAAATAAACCAACAGTCCAAAATGTTCCGCTTGGGAGTTACGTTACCAAGAGTAGGCACCAAAATGCGTTCCGGTCTTACTTCGTTTCTCTATATATACGTAGAAAAATGGAACTGGCAAATTTACATGTTAAATATATCTAATGCGGTCTTTAGAGAATTTGATGGTGTGGCTGTGGCAGTTATTTTTGCTAACATAACCACTCCCTATTGAAGAATCGTTGGGGAAAAACATTCGTAACGTAAACCACTATACTACGAGTATACATACCTATTATTCGATATTGTATGGTCATTTGGCGCTTAATTTCGCAACGAAGAGAATTAAAGTATGAAGCCAATTTTGAGAGAAATCTAGGGAGAGATAGATTTCTTTATCATAAAATTTAACAAACAATTTCAATTACTTCATTTATGATATTCGTGTATTTGATTTTTCTGTATTTATACTGAAATAGCTTAATTTTAAAGAATCTTTTTAAATTGTAGTTTCGTTTCAAATTGGTATTAAGGGTAAAATGCAAAAATAAGAGGAAACTACTGTGCAGGAAACTTCAAATTTCATAAAAGCGACAAGCTTGTTTATCAATATAATCGCAGTGTATTAACAATATTTCTCATGAATATTTCAGTAATTTTATTATTTAAAATTTATTAAATGTATACGCACACACTGAAAAGTCCCCAGGAAAATCAACTTGCCTGTTCGCCTTTGCCTTACCTACAGCAATACAAGCAAAGGCGATACGTAAATACACCTACCTCTTTAAATGTATTTCAAATGCGAAAAAAATGTACGTATGTAATAAGAATATACCGTTATAAAACGGAAACCAATATCGTATGTTCCGGAACGGAAACACGTGTTGCTGATTTGATGTGCGATTTCTCTATTTGCACCATCACGTCACAAAAAATTGCAAACACGTATATGAACGTCACTGCTACGAAAAGGATATTTTCCATTTTATTTAATATTAAAAATTATGTAAATGTAGTGTCCTATTCAGTTTTAGTAACCGCATCACATGTTTCATACATGCATTAATTTTCTTTTGTAGTTTCCGAGCCGGAGATTTAAATTCGCCTTGATAAAGCTCAAGCAAAGATGAAAAGTGTTAGTATGAAAATTGGGGTATGTTTATGCAAATCCATTGAGCAAACATAAGATAATTTGATTTTTTTCTTGTTGAGGGTGAAGTAATAATACAATTTAGTTGGAAAACATTTCCATTTATTATTGCTTGTAATCATGGAGTACATTTAACAAAAAAGAAACTGCTTTAAATATTTTGGAAAGGGAAATTGGGTTAAGATTTTCGCGTTTAGGGGGTTCATTTCTCACCGGATCGATTTGTAACATACGGAAGACATTTAATTACGACCTTAATAAATTGCTATTAGTCGATTCAATAAAGTTGAATCGATGTTCGATGTTGACTTAATGATAACGGTTTGTGGCTTTTTTACGACCAACCCTCTCATTGCGACTCGGACAGTGTATTTTGCTAACACGTTTGTACCCTCGAATATTTCTTTATCGGCACGTTGAAAGGAAAAATTAGTAACTTGGAAATGGGAATGAACTTTTGTTCTTTGATTTTTTACGGTAAATACGTAATTTACCACGAAGCAAAATTGAGGAAAATCGATTGATACGATTTAGTACATTTATTCAGCTCTCGTCTTGGCAATTACCTTTATCGATAATATAAAATTACGAGATGGTTGGACGCGGTTTTGGTAGTGATTGCAGCAGCTAACTTTACGGCAAAATTCCGTTGGTGAATCACTGATAGAATCTGGATCTAATTATGAAATAAACTTTCTAAGCAACATTTTCTACATATTAATGCGATACGAGAAAAATAGTTACCTACACAGTACACACTCATATTCAGAAAACTAACTTATGTCATTGACTAATACCCCCGGTATTAGTCAATGCTTGTGTTACAATATAACTATTACTCTGAAATACATACTCAACTGTACAAGAATTCCATAATTCATCCAATAGGTATCAAGTACACGCGCGAATTGTTAGAATCTCCACAAAAATTAAAGTAGGTAAGATTCAACTATCTATAATAAAGTTATCCTTTAAGATAATTAACTTTCTGCTTAAACCGCATTAAACACTTCTCATTTATCTTGTATTGCTCCGAAATTATTAATAGTCCATTTGTGTGACAAGACAAAAGTTTCATAATTGCTCTCGATTAGAAGATACAAAGTACCTACCGCTTTGGTTTAAAACGAAATGACGCATTTACACCCAATACACTTTATTACACAAATTAAAATTTTTAAATTTACTTAAATATATTTTATTCAATTTTTTATTAATTTTCTGTAAACAGAATGATGTTACTGCAAAGAACTTTTTCATACTGAATTAGCACAATAAATACTTAATGATTAGCCAGCTGAAATTAAATATTAACCTAACTTCAAGCACGCGGTGCGAGTCATACTAGCTAATGTAGCTAATAATATTTCGTATATTTTTTTTATACATAGTTAAACCCTAAAACAATCTTTTCCAATAATTGTCCCGATGATTCTTGCAAATTGATTTCTATTCATTCTTTCCTTCAGAGCAATAGTTAACGAGATATTCGTAGTCAAATGCGAAAAAACACGACATTTTCTCATTTTTTCTTCGTTTTTTGTTAATAACAATATGTTCCAACCGTTTCCGGCCAGGGAGGCTATGATTTTCGGATTCAGCGGATTTTTTTACATCGGGTACGCTTGGTTTCATTGAGTGAAGTGACAACATCCAGCTCAAACGGTAATTTGACTGGACTATAATAACATTGTTAGTAACGGGCGATCAAAAATGAGTTGCTGTCGAGTCGCCTTTGGAAGTTCAAGTTAAATATCAACCTAAATATAATAATAATACAAATACAAAAATTCCAAAGGTAACTCGACCGCAACTCATTTTTGATCGCATAGTATAGTTAAGTATGCTTTATAATACCGACCGAAAGGCATTGAATTAGTTTCCGACGTACATATGACATAATTTCCGTCAAACTATATAAATTAAAAATTTGTTGTTTTGTACATTTTTTTGAATTTAAATTAACGTGCCTCTGCTACTAATGGCCATAGGCACGGGTACAATATGTGTTACATTACACTTTACACAAGGCGAAATCAACAAATCAAATATAATTGTAAACATTAATCTCTATATATAAAAATGAACCCCTGTTTTGTCTGGTCACGCAATAACTTTAGAACGACTTTACCGATTTCATTCATCTTTTTTTTTAAAGTTTTCTAATTCTGTGTAGAAGGTTTTTACGGCAAAAAAAACTAAGAAAATCGCCCAGAAAATTGGAAAATTGGAGAAAACTTAACGACTATTTAAACATCGCGCGTTTGACGTTGCGACGGCAATTGTTTTAACAGCTACATGGATTGGCATAATATATCCGTCAAAAAATTAATTTATTCATATCATAGTGTGCTGTCAATTCGATCGGATAGTTCATCAAGATTTCAGTGAGTTTTTTGAGAAGTTTCGAGGTTATTTCACCGCAATCACGCCTTTTATATTAAAAGTTTGATATACCTAATATCCATTTTTGGTAAGTGTTGAATGTTGATAGACTAAACACATGGTGTACATAGTTATACAGAAACACAAATGGCCGTATGCACCGACAAATTTAAGCGAGGGAATGATTATTGCGACAACGGTTGTCATGGATTTTAAGCAACGCTTAAACTAAGCTCCGCTTAAATTTGTCGAGGCATACGGCCATTAGGGAGTCTTTTTCTACTTTCAGTTGAATTTTAGTTTTTTTCAAGATGCTATTAATTAGACATACCAACATGGTATACCAACTTAGGTCACAGAATTCGTCAGGGGCGGACTGGGTACTTACGGGCCAGGTGGAATTGCATAGGTTACGGGCCATTAAAGTATTAGTGTAGTAATGAAGGTGGCGGGGGGGTAGCTCTGCGGTGCACCACAAAAACATTTTTTTTGCTTCATTTTAGTACTCCTTTTTCGGAAATCAATTACAATACAGTTTTTTTTTAAATTGCAGCTGATAATTAAACCTTTTGATTGAGACGTCCGATCGAAAAAGTACGATTTGTTTTGGATTCTACGCACCAAAATTAATAAGAAAAAGTGTTTTCCCGAGAAATTTTGGTGCAGTCGATTTTTGGTAAAGAAGGAAGGTTATACACTGCCTTTTTTTGAGCTCCGAAAAAAAAATTTTCTCAGACCGACCCGGAAAACATTTTTTTTATAGAATGTGGCCTGTAGAATCCATAATTTCAAACAGTTCCAAAATTGGGCTACTAGTTCAAAAGTTACCGCCCTTTGAATTTTCTTTCGAAATTGGTTTCTAGTCTATAACTTTTGAGTGAGAAGTCTGATCGAAAAAGTACGAATTGATTTGGATTCTACGCACCCAAATTAATAAGAAAAAGTGTTTTCCCGAGAAATTTTGGTCTAGTCGAACTTTGGTAAAAAAGGAAGGTTATACACTGCTTTTTTTTGAGCCTCGAAAAAAAAATTGTCTCAGATTGACCCGGAAAAAAGTTTTCTTATAGAATGTAGCCTGTAGAATCCATAATTTCAATCAGTTCCAAGATTGGGCTACAACATTTTTTAACAACCTAACATCAACCCCAATTAGAGAAACGTGTTAATAATTTATTATAATAGTGCAAGAAACTAAATACAGCACATACTTATAAATTTCCAACGGGCCATTATGATCTACAGGCCAGGTGGCAATCGCCACCCGCCCCCCTCGAGCCAGTCCGCCCCTGGAATTCGTATTCCTACAAGTCAAACACATATACGAAGTCAAACTGACGAGCAAAGCGAAGCGCGAAACGAAGTTAACGGAATCGATATAATCAACGCAGAAATGTCCCCTTTAATTCCTATCGAGCTGCATTTAATTATAACGTAGCAATCGATTACAGTTTACAGTAAATCGTTGCTATTAGACCAAAGAACTTTGTGTGTCCACATTGCAAGGCCTTTAAGATTAAAACTGAAGCCCTGGGATTATGTTGCGCCAGGGGCCAAGTGAAATTGACGCCATTGGTACCGCCATCAGGGCCACTACATTCCTTGGTTTCCGGAAACGGTCCAGATTCTATACATTTTTTGACTCATATCCAGAAATACAATAATTGCTTTCAAATTACGGCATTTGGCGCAAAAAAGGTACGTTGCTTGCTCTGAATCGCCAAAAGCAACTAGTAGTGAGTGCGTTAATTTTTTATTATTTTATGGGGGAGATTTTGAGGCAAGTGTGTTAAAATCTCTTCCGGCTAAACGGTTGAACCGATTTAAACCAAATTTGCTACACATATTCTTAGACATAAAAGGGCAGAATCGCGCATGCGCAGGTGGTGCCGGTACTACCTGTGCTAACCACAGCGAATTTTTTGAAATCATTTATTGTTATTATTTATTCCAGTCTGAAATGATTGGGTATTCATAGCTATAAAGAAAGAGGACAACGTCCGTCGGGTCATCTAGTGTCCTATAGGTATGGGAATTGTGGTGCGATTTAAGGTCCACTTTGAGATCTTTTGGCAGTTTGCATCGGATCCTATGCGCAGTCGCCGGATTTTTACAAAATCATTACGGGTGAGAGTGATGGCTGCGATGTAGCGCGCCAGATGATATCAATTTTCATCACTCAACGTGTACCAACTACCATTATCCACTCATAGAAATCGTGCCAAAATCACCTCTAAAATTTGACGCTACCTCCCGCACAATTAAGGCTTGATATTTGTTGAGGAACATAATATCTGCTGTGCCAGTAATTTCTGAAATATTTTGAAAATATGGTGAGCAATCGGCCTCGAGTTTTTGATATTGTGCAGCTTGGGTGTCCCGGGAAAGTCAAAGGTCAGCAAAGAGTGGTTGAAGGACTTGATTTGCAAAAATCTATTTGAATAGATTTGTAAATAAAAAAAAGCTTCTTCTGCTAGATTATGGACCAGTGTGAATATACAACTTTTGATGAGCTTTGTACACACCTAGTCCTATCTTGGTGCTTTGTTGGGTTGGATTGGAGTAGATGCAATACAGTCAACCATTGGGAAACGACTTGGAAATCGAACTACAAATTTTGCTGCTAATTAGGAGCTTATTCTCGATTTTTTAAACTAGAACAGCCAAGTCGAAAGTGAAATAAATTGTCAGCATGACGAATGAATTGTTTTGTCTTTAATTCTATTTATAACCTCAGCAATAAAAAATTCCGAGGTTATTGACATCACTCCACATTTCGATTTTGAAAATTTCATCAAATTTTTACGTTTCAAAGAGCCAGGAGTCTAAAAAAGTGCTTTTTAAAAATGTACTTATAGTATGAACCACGTAGACTTGGGTATCGCTTATTTTTTAAATCAAATGGGTTAATCGACCTGTTATAATGCGCACCGGTAGATGTCTCCACTTTAATCTGTCAAATTGTGAATGTAGAAAAGTGATACGCCACGGCCGTTTCAAAACTAAAGGCGATTATTTAATAAGAAGAGTAATAATTTGTGGTCTGTTAGTGAATTATGGAAGCAGAAGAAATGTTATAATTACCAACGTCTGCGCGTTGATTGTAACATAACCCACACCTTGCGTAAGTAAGTAAACAACGAACCTTATTAATTATTACAATATATTTCATATGGGAAACTGGCAATTCGTGTTAATTAAGTATATATTGAATTTAAAGCTTGAGAAGAGGAAAAAGTGCAGTGGCATTTTATTTAACCAGCGTCATATTATATGCGTATGTAAAAATGACAAAATTTTAAGCTAGCAAATGCCTATAAACCAACACATTTTTAATTTCACAATTGCATTAAAATTTGTTACAATTTACCGATTAAACACCAGAGAAATGGCCAAAAGTTTTTTTTAACCGTTTCTTGATGTATTATTATAAAAACGTAAAAATAGGGAATAACGAGGTACACGCCAAAAGTCAAATGACAGACGAAAAACTAAACTCTACAATATTAAGAAAGTTAGGAATAGTGCCGGCTTAATTTGAAACGAATAGGTACCTACTGTATGTATAATACTTTTACCCGTTGAAAAAATATATCGTTTTTAGCGCATTTTCCACAAAAATTTAAAAAAACCATCGGCTATGACCATGGTATAATGCTATGATGCTATTTGGTTCGTTATAGTGTCGAGGTTTGCACTAAGGAAGGAATTATTTCTGTGCCGCTTACGAAACAAGCTATGCTAAAAAATCAATTTTTTTCATGTACCATAATTTAACACTTGTGCCGTTTATTAACGATCCTCGAGAGCGTTTATAATTTTGTATTGCTGTGTGTCTGTCTGCCCGTTTGTTTGTATCCGTCTGTCTATGCGTCCGTCTGTCTGTCAGTGTGCAGTTGTCCACGATAACTTTTGTATTTGCGCAATCCATTTTTTTACTTAAATAGGCACCTCGAATAAAGGTAAATCTGATGCCGAATCAAAAAATTTGTTTTGCGCTTGCGCAATCTGTTCCAACTAAAAACACGTACATATACCTAAAACAATTATTTCTCATGCCCAGACCCGCATTCGTTATTTGTAAACCAATTCTTCTAAAATGTTAGGGTATAGGATTCTTCTTGTAGGTAACTGACATTGAAGTAGAACGTCAAAGATTTAGGTACTAACTTTCTTATTTGTGACCGGAATTTTACGAATTTTCAACAGAAGTTGCATCTTACAAATGGGAAATGAATGCGCGTTTTGTAAATCGTGTGCGATTACTTTTTTAACTTGTTATTCTTTACTGTAGAATTCTGCATACACCGTTTTCTGTATTCATCGACGATATACAACCCTCTTTGTTTGTATTCCACAAGTAAGTAGTTATTTTAGTAAGAAGTACGGTAAGTGATCTCCTAATAGATACTTTCCCGTACGAGACTGCCTATACAGGGTGATTCCTATAGTACCTGCCACCGTTTGGGAGCGTGTAGGTGGTGCGTAGGGGAGTATTTTGATATAGGACACTTGGGGTCGGAAATCTAAAATAAGGGTGCCAGAGCCAAATTTACCTTCTGGAATTTCGCGCCTGTAGGTAGGCAACCCAACCGGCCGGCGGTGCACACGGAGCGATCTCAGGCGGCGATGTGTGGCTGACACTTGATCAGAATTTTGTTTAAACCCACGAAATCCCGTCTGCAACGACGCGTATCAAGTGAATAAACACTATGGCAATAGTATAATAATAGTTGGCTAGATGTAGGAAGTGCATTGAGAACAACGGTGGCCACGTTGAACACTTGTAAACGTTATTGCTTTTGACTGTCGTTTTCCCTCCTTCCCTCCCATGTCGCTTCCTCGCGCTAACTCGCTCTGCATCGCTCCGCGCGAAACGTCGGTCGGTTGGGTTGCCTACATACAGGCGTGAAATTCCAGAAGATAAATTTGGTTCTGGCGCCCTTATTTTAGATTTCCGACCCCAAGTGTCCTATATCAAAATACTCCCCTAGGCACCCCCTATACGCTCCCAAACGGTGGCAGGTACTATAGGAATCACCCTGTAGATCCGATCGATTAGACACGCAGCGCAGTAACTGTTTCAAATATAAGCACTCGCGTGAGGGAGGGACGTTTTCTTTTAATTTAAAAAAAAACACAATTAAAAATTGCAGATTTTCCGTTGGTGGTAAATGGAGGTCATTCTCTTTGAGTATCGGAAGCTTAGCAAGGTTCGCTTGTGTTTATTGTTTATTTAACGTCGCTTTGTAGAAGAAGCGCAAAGAGGTTCTTATCCAAAAGTTAGACTTTCGCAACCATGAGTGCGTGAAATTAAGGAAAAAACTGAAAACTCTCGGAATACAAACCGTTATCTTTGTTCCATAGGTAAAATTTTCATGAACAGTATAGGTATAATTTCCCTTTCGATGTCCTCTCTCTGTTTACATACAATATTCTAGAGGGACTATACCGATTGTTATACAGAAAATCATTTGCTAAGGTTTGGTTACCAACACGACCCGCTTGTAATGATTGGTCACAACAACTTCAATTCGTATATTCCCAAATTCCATGAAAAAACAAACTACACGCTTACCGATGCTGATGAATTTCAATGTAACCACTAATTGGAAACTACAAAAAATTCAGCGAACATGCTTTTGTGTTAGAAACGTTACGTGAATACTATACGAGTATGTACTTAATTGTGGAGCACACCAGGATATTTCTCATTATATCGCATAAATCCGGCGGCAAATGTTTAGTCATTTATAGAAAGCCAATGGCTCACGTATTTAATAAGTCAACCTAAAAATCGTACATAAACAAAAATCAATTTTGATTCATGGCAATTAAAGTATAGCAAATGCAATTATCCTTGGACTAAACGCAATTTAAGGGAGGTGTTTGTAAACTATACAGGGTGTTTTTTTGGGAGCTTTAGTTAACAGTTTCTGGGAAAGTAAAATAGGTAGGTTTTTGAAAAATTGTACTTAGGAGTTACTCTGAAAGCCGAATCGATGTAAAATATTGTCAAAATGGTCGCACTTCCGGAAACACCGGAAGTAGATAGTAACTTCGTTATTTTAAATGACAACCCCTATTTTTTATTGCATTTTTGGATTCTACGTGAAATTTCACTTTTATTGATACCCATATGTCGATATCTACCATTTATGGTTTTTAAGTTATTTTGACTTTAAGAAAAGAAATGGCGGATGCAGATGGTACCTTGATAATTGATTACTTGCAAACGGTTGTAGTCATGGCAACCTATTTTTATCAGTGCATAGAGAATGAATAGGGCTTTCTTTTAGTGCACTTAAAAAAAAGTTAAGTTGCGTACGACCGCCCCTATGGATATCCAAATTTATGAAACTTCAAAGACTAAAAACTCAGTTTTTTTAAATGGAATGACCATGTTCTTACTATTCCATGAGATAGAGAATCGAAATGGGCATATTTTGACAATACATGTTCCTATAGCTATCTTTAACAGTTTCTGACTTATTCCCATTTTATTGAATTGACACTATTTTTTTAGGATTTTCTTTTTAGTAGTCGGCCATGATTCTATAACAATTGAATTTTAAACAAATCTAGTGACACTAATCCATCACCCACTGTTATAGGTTAACATAAGTTTTTCAAAAATCGAAAAATGACTCGCAGTGGTTTCACCTATTTTGGAATTTAATTGTTATTTATGGTGAAATGGGCAGAATCGCGGCGCGTGCTTTCCGTACATTCATTCGAAAACCGGAACGAAATTGTATGAATTTTGGAAATTTTGTACCCCTAATGCACTACAAACCGTTGAAGCACAAGTGATACAAAGCTCTAGAAGAGAATATTTAAGAAAATGAATTGAATTGCAAATGCAAGATTAACAAAATAAATTCAATGCAAAATATAAAAAACTTCGTTGAAACATTTTTGGTATGGAATTGTTGCTAGAACAGATATCGCATTACCTCTCTTAATTTGTAGACTTATACGTTGTTTAAGAAATTCAGTTGAACGACTCTGTTTAGATTTTTCAAAAATTTTCTGTCCTATATCCTTAATAAATGAGTTATTTATTAATGAATTATTTAGACTAGAACTAGAATCAATGGTATTAAAGAATCCATTCCTTGATTTGTTTAAAATTCGATTGTTATAAAATCATGGCCAACTACTAAAAAGAAAATGCGAAAAAAAAATGGCATCAATTCCGAGATCAATTCAATGAAATGGGAATAAATCAGAAACTGTTAAAGATAGCTATAGGAACATGTAATATCAAAATATGCCAATTTCGATTCTCTATCTCATGCAATATTAAGAACATGGTCATTCCATTTAAAAAAACTGAGTTTATGGATTTTGAAGTTTCTTCAATTTGGATCTCCATAGGTGCGGTTGTACGCAACTTAACTTTTTTTTAAGTACACTAAAAGAAAGCCCTATTCATTCTCTATGCACTGATAAAAATGGGTTGCCATGACTATAACCCTTTTTCAAGTAATCAATTATCAAGGTACCATCTGCATCCGCCATTTTTTTTTCTTAAAGTCAAAATAACTTAAAAACCATAAATGGCAGATATCGACATATGGGTATCAAAAGAACTGAAATTTCACGTAGAATCCAAAAATGCAATAAAAAATAGGGGTTGCCATTTAAAATAACGGAATTACTATCTACTTCCGGTGTTTCCGGAAGTGCGGACATTTTGAAAATATTTTACATCGATTCGGCCTTCAGAGTAACTCCTAAGTACAAATTTTCAAAAACCTACGTATTTTACTTTCCCAGAAACGTTTAACTAAAGCTCCCAAAAAACACCCTGTATAGCAAACACTTTTTTGCGGATTTAAGTGAAAAAGGTCGAGCCGACGAGTTCGTAGTAATTGCTAGGGACCTTACGAAACCGTTCATAAAACGTGTAGTCCTTTTGACAATCTTGTATAAAATTTACATATAGTATACGGTAAATTTTTACAAACTAAAGTTGCGCATTCACCTTGTTCTGTATGTTACAGTTGGGTAATAACATAAAACTCGCGAATAAGGAGTATAAATTATGCGGTTTACATGAACAGCTTGTAGCCGATCCTATGGTAAATGCAGTCCTATTCAGATACATGCGTAATTTATGTAATAAATCAGTCCTGTCTATGTGCAAAATTGTCGTTTTACTTTTCGTCAAAATACTGATACAAATCTCTGAGTATAATTTACGATCTTGATGTTTTTATGTTGTTGCCATAGAATACGACCACCATATTTGGAAGTAAGTAAAAACTAAGATGTTAAGTTATAAAAATGATTTGATGATACTCATATGGATGTAAATATACTCATTTACATTTGTGATTCGCCTTTTTTTTTAAATACCTGTTATTTCCATATGCTTATTGTTTTCTTACGTTAGGCATTATAGGATAGTAAGTATTGGTATTGTAACGTGAATTATAATTTCGGGTTCGATTTATATCAATATTTATTAAACAGAACTAAAACACTATAAAATCCGTACAATTTATATCGATTATTTATATCACTCACACTTCGCAATTTATCTTTCCGTGCTCGATGTTTACGTACTCGTTCGGTAGTAGACTAGCGCGATGTTCGGTCCGCAACCATTTATACACGCAAGCAATGTAAGTCCCGAACATCCGCGTACATTCTCGAATATTCCTACAAATTCCACTATCGCGCGCGTAGAAAATTCCAGAGCGCCAAAGGCGACGTCATGTCTGGAGCATTTCCGTTACACTGCCCCCTTCTTAATTCTGGACGTCTCGTTCAGAAACTGCGTTAGTATTACTTTTTAATGCCTCGTGTCGGAATCTGCAGTCAGAGCCTGCTCGACAAACACCTTTCTTGAAAAAGTAACAGTCCACAGTTTTGCGGAGGGTCGTCCCCTGTGGGTTGAAGCAGCATACTGTAATTCGAACGCTAGTGTTTCTAAAAATCACTTCGATCATGGTTCGCACTATTTTCCAGTCCAACCCATCTAAACCACATCCAATCTTCGGGATCGCCAAGCTATTTATGTCATAGTATGCCATGAGTTTCTTTAAGCTTTTTAAAGCAGACCAGAGGTTTTCATAGGTGGGTTTGCCTTCTGACGTTTTCTTTGAAACCAAGTAGAACAAAGAGCGTTGACTATCTTCCAAGCGCAGTACTTTACCCACTCGTGGTCTTTGCTTTAACAACTCGTCCATTCTTCCAAATCTTTTCCGGAATACGGAAGCTATACCTCTACCCATGCGAAGGTCTTCGGCGACACAATGGGCGATGGAAACGTTAACCAGAAGCTCAAAAATATTTTGACAAATTTCCTGAGTAACGCCAAATCGAGCTTTCTTCCGCTGGGCGTAATTTGACATAAAATCGTTAAAGTTTGGCTCGATCCCAAAGCTGCGTTCCTCTTCTCGAATACCTCTAACGTCTTCGTTGTTGTTGAATCCGGCATATCGTGCGAGTCGATTAATGTGGACAACTTTCGGTTTCCGGTGGTTCATTCTGATACGATATATCACGTCATTTATTTTCTTGATCACCTCATACGGACCTTCCCATTGTCTTTGTAGCTTGGGAGAAAGACCTCTTCGTCTCTGTGGATTGTGCAGCCATACCAGATCTCCAGCTTCAAAAGTTTCATTGGCCGAGCGGAGGTTGTATTGATTTTTCATGCGATCGCTGGCAATCTGAATATGACTTCTAGCCAAGTCGTGAATATCGTTCATCTTCGCCTTTAGTTGGTCAACATAATTTTCACCTGCGACATATTCTTCATGGGGTTTACGCCCAAACTCGAGATCACATGGAAGGCGTAGTTCACGACCCAACATAAGGCAGGCAGGAGTCTGACCCGTGGTCTCGTTGACGGCTGATCGATATGCCATAAGGAACAGGTGGAGGTACTGGTCCCAATTTTTCTGATGTTCTGCCACGACTTTTGAAAGATATTTACCCATCGTTCGATTCATTCTCTCCACCATTCCGTCTGACTGAGGATGCAAAGGCGTTGTTCTGGTTTTATTGGCTCCTACCAATCGACAAACATCTTGGAACAAAGCCGATTCAAAGTTCCTTCCTTGGTCTGAATGGATTTCTATAGGAACACCAAAACGTGTAAAGAACTCCTTTACCAACACTTCTGCAACTGTTGCTGCCTCTTGGTTTGGAATGGCGTAAGCTTCAGTCCACTTTGTGAAATAATCCATAGCGACTAGGATATATTTATTTCCGCTATCTGTCTCGGGAAACGGTCCTGCGATATCGATAGCAACTCGTTCCATCGGACTACCAACGTTATACTGCCTCATGGGTGCCTTCTTCTTGGAAACTGTTCCGTTTCCAGTAGCACATAACTCACATTTTTGACACCATCGCCGGACATCTTCTTTACGGTTGACCCAATAGAATCGCTCACGTACCCTTTGCAACGTTTTCGTAATACCAAAGTGTCCTCCGGAAGCGCCGTCATGCAATTTTCGCAATACTTCCGACACTTTGCTCCTAGGTACTACTAATTGCAGCGTCGATTCGGTGCCATCTTCACTTTCAAGGGTCCTATACAACAGGTTGTCTTTCAGAGTCAGGCTATCCCATTGGCCCCAATAACTCTTTACTTCAGGACTTGTGGCACTAATGTCTTGCCAGTCTGGTCTTTGTCCGTGGCGCATCCAATTCAGAACAGTTTTTAAACTTGGGTCGTTTTCTTGGGCCGTTTTGATTTCGCTTGGCTTCCACTCCTCACTCTCTACAGTTGTTCGTCGCAGATGGCCAATCTTGTCTTCTATTTTAGAACAATGTGTGCAGTTGTCCTTGCACGGTCTTCTTGACAAAGCGTCTGCATTATTGTGAACTTTTCCAGCCCTGTGTTCAATGTCGTAGTCATATTCCTGAAGACGTTCTAACCATCTTGCCACCTGTCCTTCTGGGTTTCGGAACTGCAAGAGCCACTTTAGCGCTGCATGATCTGTCCTTATCAGGAACTTGCGGCCGTAAAGGTACTTATGGAAATGTTCGCATGCCTTTACCACACCCAGGAGCTCTCGCCTAGTCACACAATAATTCCTCTCGGGTTTCGACAGTACTTTGCTGAAATAGGCAATGACTCTTTCCTGTCCGTCTTGCAATTGAGAGAGAACAGCTCCAATGGCGGTGTTACTGGAATCGGTATCTAGCACAAACTTTCCTTCATTTCTGGGGTAGCCAAGGATAGGTGCGCTAGTAAGAGCCTGCCGGAGATGTTCGAAAGCTCTTTGACAGTCTTCACTCCATTCGTACTCATTGCCCTCTTCTGTCAACTTTATTAATGGTTTAGCAATGTTGGCAAATCCTTTCACGAATCGTCTATATAGGTGCACAAACCGAGGAAACTTCGAATCTCGTGCTTGTTCTCAGGAATCGGCCACTCTTGAATCGCTATAATCTTCTCTGGGTCAGCTGTAACACCATCACGAGATACGATGTGCCCCAAATATTTAACTTCTTTTTGGAACATAAAGCATTTCTTGGGACTTAGTTTTAAATTGGCCTCTCGTAATCGTCCAAACACCTCTCTCAGGTTCTTTAGGTGTTCTTCAAAAGTTTTTCCTACGACAATACATCATCCAAATATACCAGACATGTCTGCCACGTTAGTCCCCTTAGAACTGCCTCCATAAGTCTCTCAAACGTTGCGGGGGCATTACACAATCCGAAAGGCATTACTGTGAATTGCCAAAGTCCAGAGCCTATAGAAAACGCGGTCTTCTCTCGGTCTGTCGATTCCATCCCCACTTGCCAATAACCACTCTTTAGATCGAGTGTGGAAAACCATTGGGCTCCAGATAAAGTGTCCAAGGTGTCGTCTATTCTTGGCAGTGGATAGCTATCTTTCTTGGTGACCGAATTTAACAGACGGTAGTCAACGCAAAATCTTGTGGAGCCATCCTTCTTCTTTACAAGCACTATCGGTGATGACCAAGGACTATTCGATGGCTCGATGACACCTTGTTTTCTCATGTCTCTGATAATCTCCTCAGCTTCGTCTCGTTTAGCCAAGGGGAGTCGCCTTGGCTGTTGTCTAATCGGTTGGGAATTGCCAGTATTTATTTTATGGGTGACTATGCTTGTCTTGCCCTTGTCCTGGTCGTTTACCGCGAACACATCCCGAAATTCCACAAGCATATTTTTCACCTTTTGTCGTTGTCTATTGTCCAAATCTGGAGTGTTTTTAATGACCAAATCTATCAGCTCTCTTGGATACTTTCCTTTAGATAGATTTTCCGATCTCACAGAGCGAATAGCCGAGATGGGCACACACTGTCCAACTACAGTTCGTTTGCTTAGCTTAACAGGACTATCTTTCAAATTCATAATTCGAATCGGAACGTCATTTTGAACTTTTACCAGAGCCCTAGCCACTAGAAATTCCTTTTGGTTTAGTGCTTCGACTATCCGTAGGCTTCCCTGGCGACAATATCCATCTAAAGTGGTCATTATAATTTTTTCACTAAGTCCGGGTATAATGACATCATGAGTGGTTAACAGGCGGATGACATCTTCTTTGTCTTCATGGAAAGGGAGTTCTTCATCGCCGACCTTTAACACGCCCTTTTTCACGTCTAACACAGCTCCGAGTTTCTTAAGAAGATCCATCCCCAAGATGAATTGATCAGAAATATCAGCAATTAGCACCTGGTGATTGATGGTGGTCTTTCCGATGGTGACAGACATTTGTATTTCTCCGTGCGTTCTTATTCTTTCACCAGTTGCTGTTTTTAACTGCACGGTCGAAGATGAGATCCGAGCATGATTCTTCAATAACTCTGGTCTTGCAATAGTTCTTGTTGCACCTGTGTCTACCAGCAAGGATCTGTCTTCTCCATTAACTCGGCCGTCGATGTACAGACTCAGAACTTTTCCAGACGACGTAATGTTTACAGTGAAGATCGGGGCTTTGTTTCTGCAGGTCGACGATAGCCCCTTCCTGTCGACCTTTCTTAGTTTTCCGACTGCTGTATTGGTTTTTGGCAGTTGCGGCGAACGTGTCCAATCTCGCCGCAATTCCAACATCGTGGTTCACGTTTCTTTGACAGTGACTGTATTGCTTTATTGACCTTTTCTTCCATTACTTTACTGACCTTTTCTACCACTACTTTACTGACCTTTTCTTCAAAACTTTCAGAACCACCTTCCTCTTCGATGGTTCTTACCCGGCTGTCACTGCGAGGTTCCATCGTACGTACTCGCGCACTGCCATGACTAGCTTTCTTGGCGGCTTCGAATTCTAACGCATGGGCCAAAGCTTTCTCAATTTTGTCGTGCCTAGCCAGTCTCAAAGCCTGCTGGGCATCTCCATCACGAACGGCATCGATAAATGTTTGTACAGCCAGTTGATCAAGAAAGCTCTCCGGTGCCGTAGGGTATGCCAATCGAATCAGTCTAGCGATGTCCGCTTCAAGTTCCTGCAAACTTTCTCCAGGTTTCTGCATTCGGTTCTTGACTTGGGCATAGTAAACTTGCTGAAGGTGTTTATCGCCATATCGCATTTCGAGTCGCGCTACTATTTGTTGGAAGTTCTGTTGATCCTCGGGGATAGTCCGCAACACATCCAGAGCATCTCCTCCCAGAGCAAGAATCAGGGCTGTAGTTTTGTCTTGAAGAGTCCATTTATTTGCCGCAGCCGCTGCTTCAAACTGTCGAACGTACGTGGTCCAAGGAATCTTACTATCAAAAGTAGGTGGCTTTACTCGGGCTTGCTGAACGTCGCCTTCTACTCTTGTATTTGTTTCTTGGTCGACCTTCTTGTAATGAGTAGACTGTGGCACCTCAAGAAGACGGTCCATCAGTAATTCATCTGGGGCACTACTAGTACGCTCTTCCGTAGTCAGTCGCAGAAATTGCTCGCGCAGCTCTTCATACTTGTGCTCAATCTCAACGAATGTTGCTTTAAATGTTTTGGAAACTTCCGTAATTCTATCTTCAACTTTTTCTTCAAAATTTCTAGAATTTTCTTCCAACTTCTCGAACTTCTCTTGAATATTTCTAGAATTTTCTTCCAACTTCTCGAACTTCTCTTGAATATTTCTAGAATTTTCTTCATTTTCTCGTTGCAACACCTGTTGACCATTTTGGATTTGCTGGAGCAAATTGAGCATCGTTTCTTCCATTTTAGCTGCAGCAGATCTTGTTACAGGCATACACAAGCACAAGCACTTAATTTAATTTTATTTACTTTTAATTAATTTAATTAATTCCACCCCTGACACCAATGTAACGTGAATTATAATTTCGGGTTCGATTTATATCAATATTTATTAAACAGAACTAAAACACTATAAAATCCGTACAATTTATATCGATTATTTATATCACTCACACTTCGCAATTTATCTTTCCGTGCTCGATGTTTACGTACTCGTTCTCGGTAGTAGACTAGCGCGATGTTCGGTCCGCAACCATTTATACACGCAAGCAATGTAAGTCCCGAACATCCGCGTACATTCTCGAATATTCCTACAAATTCCACTATCGCGCGCGTAGAAAATTCCAGAGCGCCAAAGGCGACGTCATGTCTGGAGCATTTCCGTTACAGTATGCTTACTATTTTTTAGGATAGATCCTACATTTCCTTCATAAATGCGTAAAACTATGAAATGGTCACATTATATTTGTTTATTTTATGTTTGTTGTAACGGTAGCTCTGAATTTGCATTTACATTTTTTCATAGACTTATATAGGTAAAGTAGGGTGTAAAATTAGAGGATTTTTGTATCCAAGATTTGTTTTAAGTGTTCATGAAGTACAATAATTTCCTTGGACTTTTCTAAAGTTGATTGAGGCCACTAGTCTCCCAAGTTATTAATTTAGGTAATATTAGGACTTTTCTTTGAAGTGTGCGAGGAGAAATTATAAAATGTTTCAATTTTGATTCGTTTGAGGTAGTTGGACCGGTGTTTTATGGGAGGTTTTCATTTTTTTATTTTTATGGTCAACATACCAAGAAAAACTACGGTAATTTGGTGTCTGTTTACGAGAACGCAAACAGAAAAAAATCATGTTTTGTTAAATTTCAGAGAAAGAACACAAAAAATGTTCGAGTTCATTTAAAAAACTCAAAAAGAGGTTCAACCCCTTTCATTGCAAAAGCTAATTGCAAACTAAGAGAACTGACCACAAACATGATATCAGTGAAGAAGAGTCCTACCGTCATCCCATGATTTCTCAAACGCAAATTTGGAACCATCCATTAATACAGACCTTTGGGGTAATTAAAAGCATAACAATAACCGAATAAATAAAATTGGGACAAGTGACTTAAAGCGCGCCGCGTACAATTATCAACTTTGACCGACATACATAGCAAGTACGAACAGATCTACCGAGATCTTTTATCCAGTAGAACGTTGCAAATTGCCGAAACTGGTTAATACCTGAGTAACATTACAAGCCCTTAGGCAATAAAAAATACAATAAGCCTGAGAAGAGTAGCGTCAGAAATTTAAAAAGGTGATTAACGACTAGGATAGGTATTTTTATGTCAATTTAGCGTGTCAACAGTATTATCATAGTATAATTGTGTTATATTATGGTATTATGCAGTTGTTCAGTACCTTTAAAATGTAGGTACAGAAAAAGTTTAATAGTCCAGTAAAAGTAGACATTGACCCAGAAATTTGAAAAGCAAGCTGAAAATTGTCATACTTGGTGAGGATGGTGCTAGAACTAAATCCTGAAAAGTCCCAAAGGATCCCGGTTGGGCAACGGACGCCATCTTGAAAAAACTACCCCTAAATTTGATTTTCTGATTTTTGAACATAACAAATGAACGGATGGTCCAAATTTTGTCGTCAAGGTGTCAAAATGGTGGTTTTGATGTTTGTTTTGAGTGAAATAATTATTTCGTATAATACGATGCCCTTGAAAATGTGACCTTTTTAAAAAACCACCCCCATCATGGATTTCTCTCTTTTCCGGCTATTGTTGTTAAATAAAGCTTCGGATAATTAGTATTGATGTTTCTAATCGTTCTTCTTGACGTTCTCTATCTGAAACTGGAAATTTTGCCTAACAACCGCAACTGACATCCATCTAAACGTATGCATTGATATTTGTCAAACTACTGTCAGATCAAACAAATCAAGTGATCGACTTTTGCTTTTATTTTAATGTGTACCTACAACATTCTACTCAAAATGGTATTTTAATAGAAATAGAGCAGTATGAAATAAAATGTTTTACATTATTTGTATGTCAAATCAGTTTACGTTACTCGTTTCGAAATTCCTGCCTCAGCTACGCTTCGGCAGTACTCGTTAACGTAAACCTTGATTTACCATACTCATATGTAAATAACTATTAAATGCATTTTACAATTAATGTAAATAAGCGGAATCCTTTCAACCATTCGCACATAACTAAAAAAACGGCGTGAAAATAACACCGGTCTACAGCATTTTTGCGCATGGGATAGATATACCTTAGTTGTATTGCTTGTATAGCCACAAATAAGAATTAGAACAAAAAAAGGTTATGTATTTGTTTTTGTGCGAAAAAAAGGCAAAAAACCAAAAAATAAAAATACCTATAAAATCTTACTTACATAGGCATGATTTATTATAAGGTAACGTTCCTACATTTAAAATGTGTTTGTTTTAGAGTCTAAATGTTTAAAAATGGAACAGTTTTGCTGTTTTTGTCATGTTCAACTGAAGTTTTTCTCATCAACCCCCCAAATATGATCTCTCATCATGCTTCCAGGTTACTGGCCTTGGTAACGTGCCTAAATTCTTTTATGTCTTGATGAAAGGGTTGTCCTAGTTATTCCGAATAAGCTCCCATATTATCCTTAAATTAATCTAAATGAGAAGTAACCTGTGCATCTTTAGAGACATTCTATACCCGATGATACAAAACCAAAACCTGTCAGCTCGTCATAATTTTCAGCTCTATGGTTTCCCAGGAAACACTGAACGGGAAACCATGGACTATTGCCTTAAAACTGTTCCAGGATTTTTTTTCCTCTTTGCTAAATAACCGCGGGAAAATATCACCATCCATTTTTCTTTTTATTTGAGGGGAAATAAAGATTCCAGCTTTAATTTTCGCCCCTGAAAGTTTTCAATCAAATCGCTATAACTTTTGTAAAAGTAAATATTTTCGCTGTCTAATCGCACTTTTTATTTATTTTTGCTTATTATAGCCAGAATATATTATGTAAATCCCATGCGCAAAAAAAATTTCTTTAAATTTGGGTGTTTCGTTACTACGAAACCCTAGCTTCCAGATTTATTTATTTCTTTTAGGAATTGGAAACAGAAGGTGATTTAACTTCTAGCGCCCCTTTAGCTGCCGATTTCCGTATTACATAAATGAACACTTTCTAAGATAACCGTTCCTTTTGCTATTTAGGTAGTAAAGTTACACATGATAATCGTGGCAAGGAAGATATAAAATACAGGATAGCTCAGGCTAAAAAAGCATTGGAATAAAAGTGGGACCTGCTAAGATCCGAGATAAATATAGGAATTAGGAAAAGATTGCTAAAAACGTACAAATGGAGTGTAGGTCATACAGGTGCGAAACCTGGACGATAGGCAGGCAAAAGTAGGATAGAATGAGGGTTAGCTAGATGGACAGGGTAACAAACGAAGCAGTCTTGGAGCTAGTACAGGAAATAGGGAAATGTTGAAAACCGTACAGAGAAGACGAGATACAATGATAGCGAACGTGGTAAGACACGGAGGAATAGCACTACTAGCTATAGAAGGTAGGGGAGAGGGCAAGAGAGGGGTAGGACCACAGAGACTTAAACACATAGACCAAATAGTTAGGGACGTAGGCAAGGTTAGTTATGTAGAACTGAAAAGATTACCGCAGGATAGGAAAAGGTGGAGGACTTGGCCCAACCAATCCTAGGATTGCGCAACCACAACAACAACAAATGCCGAAAACGTGAAAAATCCAGGTTGGGGGTGATTTTCCTAAAAAGTTCGAATTTCCAAGGGCTTCTTTATGTGCGGAATTATGTTTTTACTCCAAATACACATTAAAACAAACATTTTGACACCTTAGCAACGAGAATCAGGCCATTGGTTCATTAGTTTTGCTTAAAACTCGAGAAATCGAGTTTAGGGGTAGTTTTTCCAAGATGGCGTCTATTCCCCAACCGGGATCTTTTGGGACTTTTCGGAAATTGGTTCTGGCACTATCCTGAACATACCTATAGAGTTAGACGATAATATTGAGTAAGGGGATGAAGATACAGACACAGACAATGAGTCTGACGACAGTGTATGTGATCCTGATTACAACCGTACAAAAGGCGATCAGGAAGCTGTAGATGCAGAGTTGGTAAAAGTTTTGGGAGATCAAAATGCCGATACCTTCTGCCACCTTTTAAAAAGCGATGACTAGTACCTCCTGAGGATACAGGTCCAATTTGTTCAGGTTTGCAGCCAGTGGTAAATTATACCATAGATGTAAATATTATACTAATTTAAATTTGTGATTATACTCCCATATTTTTTATATATTACTGCTGTATATTTAAATTAATGTTTGCACTTACCGTTTTTTGATGAAATTCCTTCGTCACGAAATGGATATAGGAGTGGAATAAGGTAAACACAGAGTAAATGCAAATCTTCAATAATTCTTTTGAATTTTCAGTTCGTTATTCACGCTTTTAACAATCACACTGAACCAACTTTAATTGTTATTATTTAACAACAAACTAGACGCGTAAGAGATTTTAAAGATTGTATGAGATCGAACCGAATAGGTAACTTATTTGCACGATGGACTAAATGCAATTGAGTAGTTATCTAAGCGACCCTGACAGACTACAAAATTGTGGGAAATAAAATATTCATTTTATAATGCAAATGAAAACCAAACAATTACTTTACACATAAACATTTTAAAGCTCCTTGCAAACAACTCGGATCGTCAGAATGTAGTGAACAACATAAATTAAAAAAGGTTAAAAAAGACAAACTAGGTATTTTTCTATTCAATTTTTATGTGGGCGATCGATTTTGTGTAATTTACCCATCATCAGGCCGCGCTGAAATATATAGTATGCAGATTAGGTGAGTGTGGGTCTTATGTTTAATTTTATAATTACCGTCATGCTGTTGTATGCAGACAAACGGTAATTATAAAATTGATGGGTAAATTACTCGAAATCGATCGCCCACAGAAAAACTAAATAAAAAATACCTAGTTTGTCTTTTTTAACCTTTTTTAATCAATCTTCAACAAACTACAATAAAATGGAGACCTTCATACTACGAATTAAAGAACATAACTTATTGGAATATCATTCTTTTGCTTACACATTTTTTAGCGTTCAGAAAAGGACCGAAATTATGTTACTGTTTCGGAATACGGAACTCTTGAAGGTAAAAACGGATACAAATGCACTACTGAGTCTAAGAAAATGGGTAAAATACCTGCAATGAATCTTGTCCACATAAATCCTGGTCCCACGCCCAAAGCAAATACCATTTTGGATCCTGTACGTATATTTCAAATACAATTCTGAATAAAATAGTTAAGTACATCAATCAAGAAATCAACAGGGTCAATAAAAAATACAAAGATTTTCATTTTCACCACTATTACTTATTTCCTAGTAAAAGGTTTTAGTCAAATAAGTTTGTAAAGAATCCTTTAAAAAAGGAAATTGCATTGGGAAACCATTGGAATATTTTGACTGATTTCAATAAATTTGTAAGGCCATTTGCCGTTTTCTTTTACTAACAAGTGGTAGAAAATTCAGAAATTTGACGTAATTTTCAGGAATAAAAGGATAGAAAGCAATATGAAAGAGGTAAAGTTTTTATTGGTCATATTTGAGCTAGTCGAAAGCAATTAATAATCAGTTTCATTTCCAATTAAGAAGTTCAATTTTTGCTTTACAAGCGTTTCAACTCCCTGAAATAAGAGAGCTTATTTCATAATTAGAACTAAAAAGGTATTATGATTTTTTGTATTTTGTTATCATTAAAGAAACACGGTAATTTTGTGAATTTCAAATAGCAGATTAACTTTTGCATTTTCCTATGTGACGGAACTGAGGAAAGTGCTTTAGTATATTATATTATTTGTTACAGTTTCAGTTTCAGTTTATGAATGTATTCCCATTTGAGTTTACCAACGTATTAGTACTTTCCGAGTAAGATTATTCAAAGTTCAATATAATTAGGTCAAGATTTATTAAAACGAAGGTTTGTTTATTTTTAACAGTGTTAGGGACATATTACCTTCTCTTTTCAATACGCTACTGATTCTTGGGTCAAAGAGTAATGAAAAATCAATTTCAGCACTGTTCTTCAGTACGATTGTCCATTAATATTGATTTTCAGTTGATGGTCTCTCGCGAAAAATTTAGTTTGTGAAGGATCTTTTTTATCCGTAGTCTTTTTTGGTTTTCACGATTTGAAACTTTAGAGGCCGAAGAGCCACTTGAAGGAAAAATTTTCACGAGAAAACCGTTTTATGGCGCCAGGCAAATCTCGTATCTCAATTGTATATTTTATGTGATCTCTTATCAAACTACAACTAAGTATATCAATTATCGCAATTTTTTGAAAACTATTAACTTACCACTGTATTTACCTAACTATAATATGAGATTTTAATTATTCTGCTGATATGATTAATGAGGGCGTTCCAGAATAAAAGAAACATTTTAGTTTTCAAACTAAAAAAAGCTTAATTAGTTAGTTACGAAGAAAAGCGAGCTTCGCACCATCGATCATTCATGCCAAAGGCTCATTTACACTGTTGAGGTGTCCACTTAGATAACAAATAAGAGAGCTAGCTAGGAAAAATTAAAATTCTGTTCATTTATCAACTTACAACTTTCCTGCGAGTGCGTAACGGTCAAACGTGTTTAGTGAATGGAAAGATTCTCGAATGTCAAAAAAATGAATGAAACCAAGTGTAAGAGCTGATACCACTTGGTGACACTTTAAAGTCATTAATCAAGCATAGTTGAGACGTTGTTAAGAATAAGTTGAACTCAAAAGCATTAGTCAAAGTTATCCGATGGTAGTTTCACCGAACAAAACTTATTCAATTCATAATTCTATGTGCAGTAATTAGATAAACACTCTCACACAGGTTTTTCGTAACTTGTTCTTCCAGAATTTCCCTTGGAGAAATTCTAGCACCTTGTGGCCGTATTCTCTCAATCGTTCAAGTTGAGAATTACCTCGTCTATAAAAAAATATTCAGGTTTTAACACCATTTCCACTACAATTCGGGTCCCATTTCCTAATCAATAATTATAAGAGTAAAACCAAATCAGAACGTTTATGAAGCGTACCCATTTAGTGGTGAACTTAATGAACGATAAATAACTAACCACCATCTGTTTAGGCCATTCCATTTGAAATAACGAAGTGATATAAAGCCACCTCTCTTTAATATGGCATTTTAGCATTACAGCGTTTACCGCCAATTGGATTGCGGCATTAATTTCTCCCTGCGGAACATTTTCCGTCGATCTACGTGCTTTTTAAACCGCCTCGAAACGGAGTTTATGGTATAAACGGAGACATTATTTTCGCATTTGTTGTACTGAATCTGGTCGAGATTGTCTGTGGTTAAGTGCTAAAAAACGTACGAAATAAATTAAGGGAAATCGTTATCTTGACAGCATCGATTACGTCGTAATGCCACCCTAATGTGAAAAGGGTTAGTAAAGAGAATAGTGTGGAGGGATTAGTGACATTGTTCAAGAACCGGAAGTGCGTGTAGGATTATAAACTGTTCTAATCCAACCGTGTTTAGTGCACGATTAGCTTAATTCCTGAGTTACTTTACCCTTCGTTGGTAAATTGGGATAAACTGTACCTAACCGATTTTTTGAGTGCAATCCTTCAATTAAATGTTTGATTATTATAGGTTTATATATTTATTTATCATCCAAATGTAATAGATTCGATAATAAATAGATCAATTTCCGAACGTAAATTATGGCTGCGATCAGTCGCAAACAAATGCTGTATTGCTGTAAAAAAGCTTCCCAACTTGCTCTCATGAGATTCAATCCTCTCTTGTTCGTGTTGGAATAGAAAAATTCATTTGGTGTAGATTTCGGAAGGCTGAGGATTTCTTTGACACTTGGCACTGCTTATCAAACGTCTATGTCGAGAAAGTTTTTTAGGCAATTGACTTAGTGGAGTACATTGCATCGGATAGACGAAAGTTGTCCAGATGTATTGGTTTAAAATTGTCAATTTCTGCACAGGACGAAGCAATGGTAATTGGCAATGTTAAAAAACCTCAGCGAAATCCTACATATTCGAGTGATTTTCGGTCAATAATTCTCTTGAAAACTCTGCGAAAAAGGGATCGGGCGTAAATTACTTGGGTCATCATCGGGACCTGATTTATAATTAAGAATAGTTCGGCATTTCCGGAAGAGTTTCGGAACGACTTGACGTCTCAACATCAGACTACCAGCGCTTCGGTCGCTGCTCTGTTTTTGATCAAGCAAAGTGCAATATTATCCGGTCCGGGTGCAAAGTCCATAAAAGTTCCTTGCATGGCATCTTCGACTCTTTCCGCTGATACTTTGCTGCCGAAGTTCTTATCGAGGTTTTCTTTGTCTCCTCGGCGAAGTTTTGTGTCATAAGACAAACGAATGTTATTATTAGACATAGACCATCTCATTGAGAAAGCCTCCCCTAAATGACAAGGAACGAACTTTGCATCATTCATAACTTTACAAACAACCTTTTTGCGCCCGTATTAATAGTCAAATTGCGCCAATTCATATTGTTATTTTTTGATCTCTTCGTTTGGTTAAGTTTGTCACGTACATTTTTATCAATTTCAGATTATTACAAATTGTGTTACAGTTTCTTTCTAGAATTTTTAATCGATAAACAATCTACAAAACAGTTTTCGATTCCAAATCGAAATTTTTTGAATTCTGAATAATTCGAACACTGTTTTCTAAATTATTTATCGATTAAAAATTCTAGAAAGAGAATGTAATACAATTTATTGATAATAAACTAAAATTGATAAAAATGTGGAACTCAAAAAAAGATAACAATTGCATTATTCACAATTTCGCTCTAATAAATTAGTTAGTTTTGCGTAACCGTATTTTTCCTATTGCATATTCGTAATGAAGGTAAAATAAGCTTTCCAACGATGTATTCCCTATGTTGCCATTAAAAAAAAACAAAATGGCGGCCGTGTCAAAAACCATACGGGACCAAAATTTTCTTTCCATGCTAGAATATGCACAAGCACATCTTATTTAAGTCTTTCAAACCGATATCTCCAACCGTTTTCGCGCCAGCGCTTTGTTACCATCTTTATTAGCCACTCGGTATAAGTAAATACACGTAAATCTGTAAATGAGAGCGAGTTTGACTACGCAGGAGGTTGTCGATGCACCATTTTGAACTAATACCTTCGTGAATGATCGAATATGCCATATTTGAGTCATAATGTTTAGCAATTAAGGTAGAATCGTCCGCGTACAATATGCAACGCGCATTTACTGGCAGAGATGCTGGTAACGATAAATATAATGAACTGATTAATGCCTGAAGGGCCTCCCTCTACTCGTAATATGCTTCTATACCAGGTACGGTACTTTGGTCATTTGGTTAACCCCTTCAGAAGGAAATGGTGGTCTCCAACAACATACGCGGTTCAAACTCGATCATAATTTAACCGAGATGGTAAAGATTCTGAGTAGGTTCACAAATTACAATCGCAAATAATCCCGAAGGGGCAAGATGGTTATCAAACTATAATGCTAAAGAATTACGGAAGCTGTCCCTTATGAGGATGTTAGGTTTCCTTCATGTCCCATTCGGCACAATAGCCGCTTATTATCAGCAGGTGGAAAAATTAATAAAATGCATCGGCCCCCTAGACGACGCTGAGCTTAATCCAAGGTTAGGGAAACTTGTAGGTCGAATAGAAATATATAAAGGGTGGCGCAATGGGTATTGACGATTTCTGAGACGCCACTGTCCGAATATGAGTAAAGTGGGGAGGTTAATCAACCGCTTAAAATATTCCTCATGTAATGCAGTTTAGTAGCCATGATTAACTGGCCAGTGAATCAACGCAGTTTTTGCGGTAAAGCGTATCACCAATCGGAGTCGGTTATTGAGGTCCAGCGATAGTTTCGGCGCGAATCAGATTTAACCAGCCCTGACTTTTTCTTATGGGGATATTTGAAGGCTAGGGTTTTGGAAAACAGACCTCAAACGCTAGAAGCTGTAAAAGGCAACATTACTCCCGAAATCAGAGCCATAAACCAAGAGATGCTGCTACGAGTTATAGAGAGTTTTTTTTCATTCGCGACTGCAAGAATGTTTAGACAAACGTGGTGGCCACTTAAAAGACATTGTTTTAAAAAAATAAAATTTGTTGTAAAACTGCATTATATGTGTAATAAAAATATTGTAACGTTTTTTTATAACTTCGGGTTCGATTTATATCAATATTTATTAAACAGAACTAAAACACTATAAAATCCGTACAATTTATATCGATTATTTATATCACTCACACGTCGCAATTTATATTTCCGCGCTCGATGTTTACGTACTCGTTCTCGGTAGTAGACTGCCGCGATGTTCGGTCCGCAACCATTTATACACGCAAGCAATGTAAGTCCAGTACATTCTCGAATACGCGTAGAAAATTCCAGAGCGCCAAAGGCGACGTCATGTCTGCAGCATTTCCGTTACAATATGTTTCTGACCTTAGTCATTTAATTAGTATAGGCATAATAACACTCCTAAAACCATCAATACCCATTGCGCCACCCTGTATAACGTAAGACGTGTCCGGAGCTTGAAATTGAAGTTAAAACTGAACTAAAGTTTGAACCCTAAAAGAAATCAAAGGTAACCCCTCTTCTTTGAAAACCTAAAATCTACATACCTCTTATATAAGAAGGCTAATCGTAAATGAAGTAACAATGGTCGATGGAAATTGCATTACAACAAATTGCAACCGACATAAAGAAGGTGCACTTTAAATACACGAAATGCAAAAGGGCGGTAGTTACGATAAGAAAAGAAAAACGCAAAGTTATATCCTCACTAGGAGTATAGGTAAATCGTCCCCACTAATTACTTCGAAATCCCCAAATTATGAATCCAATCTCCAAAGATCAATATATACGGAAGATGGCAATTAAAATTTCATCCGTTCTACCTTACGCCTTCAGCCATTTATTTAATTAAGCCACGTGTATTTCGATACGACTTATAAAGGAAAGAAAAGAAAGAAAATACACCGCCAAATACGCTCAAATTGCGTTGTTAAATTCCATAAATTGATGATAAATCGTTACACCCCCTCTCTCCTCCGACAGGAGGGAAACTTTCAAAGTTTTCCGACGATCTAAAAATAAAAAGTACAAAACTGAAATCTTGAAAACCCACCCCGCATGTTAAAGTCATCGCGCCCCTAAAACATCACACCCCCTTCAATTCCAAGCCAATCGAGTCATCTATACACCAAAGGAAACTGAACAACCCCCCATCACCAAAACAGACTTACACCTAAATGATATAGCTGGACAGGTGTAAAAAAGGCCAGTTCAGAAAAACCACAGAAAAGGTCCGACCTGGCCTTCCTTCGCATCCACACAAAACAAAATGTTTGGGTAAAAAAAAAGGTAGCCAGCATCCCCAATACTGCCCAAGGGTCAAGGAAATCGAAAAAATTTCCCCTCCCCATAATTAAAATCCTCAAGAAACCGGTCCCCTAAATATCCCCATACAAACCCAACCTCTGTTACTTAGACAATAGATTGTATCGGAAAAAGGAGAAATCCGATCAATATAAACAAGAAAAAGCACAGTAGTATTGAAAGATAGAGAACAGGAGTATCTTTGAGGGTTTATTTGGAATATAATTATGGTACATTCACTTCTAAAATATTCACCACAGAAAAATCGCTCTAAAAACTTGCTTCAAAAGTCATATTCTTCTTGAGTTTCCTTGAGGGACGAATTTACCGAAGATAGGTTTTCTTGGAGGTAAAAGTTCCCTAATTAGCGAATGTTATTGATGCCACTATTTCGGCGATGAATTTTCCACTTGGCATTAGGGGTCGATTTTTTCCATGGAGACTAGCAATTCAGAATCGAACATTATGCAAATATTTCGGGGCTGAATTTATCAGGTGGCAAGTTTACTTGAGAACCAATCCCAAGCCGTTTCCATCCTGGATTTTCCGCATTAATCAAAATTAATTTATGTATCTTCTTTTAAGAAGAAAAAGTGAACAATTTCTATGGAAGAATAAATGTCGCGCTTCCGGATAAAGGATCTTAAAATTTCTTTTATTTTTGTTTTTTATTTATCTTGATATTTTTCTCTTTTTTATTAATTAACTTCCTCTCTTCTTCATCTATAAATTATTATTGCCATTTATTGCAAATGGCACGCCACTAATCAGTTAAACAACCAACTAATTCATATTAAATTAATTAATATAATTTCAATTTTGTACTCGGGACGTATTCTTTCTTTCAATAAAAATTATTGTTAAGTATTAGGGTTAAGTGGAAGAGCAGATTATGAAACTTCCTATTCATAAATCTCTGACGTTAGTTTTTTATTTCCTATTTAATATAGTCATGAATTCTGTTTATTAGTATGTACAGTGTTATCCTTCAATAAATGACCATTATTATTACTATTAATTTATACGTCTACCGTAACCATATTTTATTTAATGTATTTTTTAATGAAGAAAGGATTGATAACAACAGAATAATAGAATCAGCTTAATCTCCAGTCATTTGTTGGAAGCCTTTTCAATAAAAATCCTTTACTGTTACTGAATGCTTATCGTACCCCAACATTTGAACTAAAAATATGCTAAAAGGAAGTGAATTGATTCAAATTCTGTTGACGTAATCTTTACAACCGCCACATAAAAACTAAATCGAATTGGGGATGATATGGAACTCCAATAACCCCAGAGAACGTTTCGAGATTTTTGCATTTTATTGACGTTTGAGAGATATGTGTCTAAACATCAAAACTTTTGAGTTTATCGAAAACGTAAAATTTAAGTATCGTAAAAAAGGCCCTTAAAACTTTAATATTGATGCCAGATGCAAGTTACGCTTTTCCCTATTAGCTTAGCGCCATCTACTCTGAAAACGTTGAACATTTTCGCTAAAAGAATTTCTGAAACCGAAGGAGAAACTGGATGCAACGACATCTTCCTTGCATGTACACTATCTATCCCACGGAATCTTTCTTAGATTCTTAAAATTTTGCGAATTCTGAATTAGTTCATAGCTGGTATGATTTTTCTGGCAACTGTAATTTTACATGGAAAGACCGTGTTTTCATATCTGAAAACCGATATTGGATGCGATATTTAGTTTTCTGTAATGAAAAATTCTGAAAATGGTTACAGCATAATAAGCACTAACATTTTATTAGGTAGGTAAGAAAAAGGTAAAATGTAGACGTACTGTATATTTAAAGGCACCTACTTCCTGTGAGTTACAGGAGTAAAGTTGGCGTTGAAAGTAACTACAGGGAGTTGCTACTGTTTCAAAATGCATAGCAAGCGCCACCTAGATCCAGTTCTTTTTACCACCGCGCATTTCGTGTAGACTACATGAAAAACTTAAAGAGAAAACAGTAGGAAGCGTATCTGTTTACATCCCCCGCCTTCAGTAGATGTCGCCACAAGAAAATTTGGCCGATTAGTAAACAACACCAAGGGCCGTATATTTATTCCTTTAAATAGCTCATTTTTTCAATCCCGAAACGAAACTTTATCGAACAAACATTTACTTGAAAAACGAAAACAGAGCAATGAAATAGGGGAAATCCCGACATCCGCTGATAAAATCAGTCATGAATTTCCTACCGCACTCGTTTTAAGTGTTCGAGCAGAAAAATAAAGGATTTTTGGAGAAAATGACTTTTAAAATTGTGATAATTGGTGATAGAAATGTTGGCAAGTCGTCACTGTTGCGCAGATATGCCAAAGGAGAATTTAAGGATTATAATCCGAACAGTTTCCCTCCAATTGTGTAAGTTTTTAAGATTTCAGTATTACGGAAATTAAGTTTCGTTTGTCTTTGATGTGCGATGTACTCATTATAACTAATACCATTACCTGATTCTTTTGAAAGTACCAAAATCTTAAACAGAAACTTGGTTTCAATTTGTGTACTATGTACTCGTACATGATAACAGTAAAAGACTGAGATTTGATTTCTGCTTATTTATATTTATCGACTCCTACACAATAGCAATTGAAAATTGCTATGAAAAATATCTACACGTTTTGAAACTTAAAGGAAATTAAAAAATGACAAATTTACCGCATTTTACATCGATCGGAAACTATTATTCCATATAAGTACTAATTTTGAAATTTGTTGTTCAATACGATTTTGTTCATCTACGAACTCCGGAATTAAAAAATCGTTCCAAATTATCGCACTGACAAATAGACAAAAAGTATGAAATTTTGTTAAATTATAAACTGAATAACCTTAAGGTAGGGATTCTGTTAAACCGTTAACATAACCAGACTATAAAGACAAACTTGAGAAGGATCGTAACTTTTATATGAACCTTTAAGTTCTGAATTTTCGAGTCAAAATACTAGTTGCCGAGGTGAACACCAGAATTTTCTCAATATCGGGTTTAAAATTAGATCTTTCAAAATTTTAAGTTTAATTTTGTAAAATATCCAGTTTGCTAGGCAGAATTTGGGGGATAAGGTCGATATTTATACATTATAGCCAAAATGTTGCAGAATTTCGACTTAAATTTAATAAAATTTCGAAATTCTACTCAATTTTGTCCTTCACCTGAAGATGAAATGCGATTTTCTTTCGGGGAATTTTGTTACATGTCACGTTTAACAAAAAAATTTGCTAAACTTGTTTTTAAATCCTACATCTTTGAATGTAATTATGCTAAATTGTAGTCGGGAAAATAGCCGAATTTCTATTAAAATCTTAAGTAGACATTTAGTTCTATTTCAAATTTAATTCAGATTCTTTGCTCATTACCAAAATCAAATTGACACTTTCAGCTTAATGTCGAAATTTGGAAGCTTGGAGTTTTATTAACTTACAGGTTCAAAATTAAGTTTTTCTTACATTTTAAGTTCCAGTAAAATGGGAAAATTATGATAAATTTCCTAACTTTTCGGTTTTAGAATGGGAAAATCCTATCTGTATTTCGAGTCTAAATTATAGCCAATTTTAAGCGTAAAATGGAAATTTTGTTAAATTTCGAGTTTAACTTTGACGTCTGAGTATTGAGACTTTCAGTCAGGCTTTTGATAAATTTCGTCTTTTTAGTTAAAATTCTTCTAATTTTAAGCTTTTAAAGTAGTTTAACATCGTAGCATGTTGATGAATCTTACTAACCCTTGAGTATAAGCTTTCGGGGTTAACAATGGAATTATTTACACTTTTTTACAATTTAGAGTGTGGTATTCTTTGCAAATTTCAGTGGAAAAGTCGACATTCAGTGGAATTTCCGTTAACATTTAGAGTTTAAGATCTTAATTTATTTAAATTACTGGTTTAAAGTCAAAATTCCGCTTATTAATCACATACCTCCAGATGAAATCGTAAAAAATGTATTGATTCATGCATTGACTCATTACGGATTATGGTTTGCGCAGAGAGTATCCTAGGTCATAAAGATTCACTTATACGTTACGGTTGCCCTATTTACTACCCTTACTTCCTGAATTTTTCAAAATTTCACAGCGTTTGGGACTTCGCCAGCGTTATTAAGTTTTTGATGTTAAACTTTAATTTTTTATAAATCCATTTTTTGGAGTTTTATTCGGAAATTTCTCATTTGCACACATGTTCACTTTTTGGACTTTTTTTAGAGGTATCGACTACATAAATTGACGGGTTCTGTCGAAATATATTCACCTCCTAATTATATCCTACTAAACGCACCTCGTCTTTTAACATGACTCCATTATATTCAGAATTTAAAGGTAGTTATATTCTTCTTGAATCGCCCTGTATATACATGGTGTATGGAATGGAAGTAAGTGTGTATAAAAGTTTCTAATGTGTATATACGAAATATATACGCGTCATGTAGATCATCATGCTCCGATTTGTGCTTTCAAAATGTCTCGAAAAAAATTGTGATTCGTTCTTTAATCATAGCTCCTTTATTTTTTATGATAGACTGTATAAAAAACCATTTTGTAGGTTTTTGCAAACGCTACAAGGCTATTTACATCAAACGCTTAGTTTTAAAATGAGGTGAGCTTAAAGGGCTAAAACAAGGTAGTGCTCCCATATAAATACACGTTTTAAACGTCTATATCTCACTTCAGTTTTGTCGTACCGAAAATTACCGGCGAGGAAAATATTTGGAATTAAAAATGCTACAATTGGATGCTGTAGCAATTTTTATTTTTACCTCCAGTTATTTTGGAGCGAAGGGCGTTTTTCACAAAACTGCAGAAATTCATTTTTCACTTTTAACTTGAATTATTTCAAAATTAAGACTTTTAAACTGGTCACACTTCTAGAGGGTACTAATAATACGTAATTAAAGAAAACTGGAAAAGGGGCAGGACTAATTGCAATTAGGATGGTAATAAGGGGTTGCCTGCTCTGATTTTTTCGCTGAAAAAAGTACAGATCTACCTTATTTTCAACGTAAGTCACTTAATTTTTATGCTAAAGTTTGTTTTTAAAAAAAAGAAGAAATGTGTTTTAAAATAAAAGAATATTCTACAAGATTTTTGGAAAAATGCATAGGTTTGGCGATATTTGACTGTGAAACTTACTAATTTAGCGTTTGACGAACAAGAGCTAACCTTTAACAAGCCGCAACTCGGTTCGTATTGGTCATACAGCACGTATTAAAAAACCATTTTCTTTGTTTTTTATAAGCGACCATTTTGTTCTGCTTCTGCTTTTAATGCATACTTTTCGAGTTTTTCGCGAATACCCAATTAAAAACATTGATCTTTTCTATGAGAAACTCTTTCATTCGCCAATAACTGGAGAAGTATTAACTTTCCGAAAAAAATGTACACTTTTTGTTTAAAATTAATGTTTCTACCTATTCCTGTTACAATAAAAAATTACCTTCCCCGAGTTGGAGTGCCAAGCACCCCCAGGGCGAAAGCGCCTTTTGGCATGATATAGATTTTTGATCCTCAGGCTATTCCCTACCTACTGTCAAAATTTCAAGTTAATCGATTCATTTTGAAGAAACTGCCAGGGTAAAACCTTCATTTCCCGGACTATAAGATTACTGGATGATCAAAATTTTTTAACTTTCAATTTTCAATTGTATATTCCATTGTTATTTAGTTAGGCACGGCTTGAGAACACTCGCCTCGAAAACGAGCCAAGTTGTGTGTCGAGCTATACTTATTTTTTTAGAGCCGAGTTTACAAAAAGTTTTTCTCGGATCGGCTCGGTTCCATCCCTAGGTGTATATAACAGAAAAATCAATCAATTGGTATACATTTTATTATTATTATCTACAATGGCGGTTCCAACATGACCTCTTCAATGTTAAAGGTATGACCTAAATGGAAAAATTTTACCTTAATTTCCTTTATTCTTAAGTGCGTGGACTTTCAGCCCAAGGTGCTCTACTAGCCCATCCCAAAATCACTATACATTTACAAATCCCATGCCCCAACCAGGGACTCTTAGTACCGAAGATGAGCTTCCACTCCACTACCCTAAATAGATAAAAATATATTTACTAAGAAGCTTGCGGTGAGTATTTCGATTGAAGAATGTAAAAATAACAAAAAAGTTTCTAATAGAATTCTGAGGCTGCAAGTACTTTTCTATAATTATAAGACTTTCTCAAAAGTATTTCTAAAAAGACCTAAGCACATTTAATATTTTTAAAAATATGTGGATTTTTAAGAATATAAAATAGCCTCTATTAAAATTTATAATTGGACTTCTTTAAACTCGTTTCATAAGTTATCTATAAAATTTATTGTTTCTTATAAAGTACGTAGTCAATGATAACGTCCTTTAAACACTACTTAAAGTACATTGCTTAATTGTTTGTACCTAATTTTGTTGATTCTATTACCATGGTTTCTACCTAAACCTAAACCTTTTTTGTTTCATGATATAATAATAATAAAAGACGAATTCGGATAAAATAAGCTTCAATGTTATAAAAACGCTTAAAGTTCACGGCTTAGTATAGTATAGCTTAACGGACCTTTAAACCTTTAAAGCACCTACAGAACACCTGGTTATACTTTAACGTTATCAACAAATTTCATATGAGGGTATGAACACTATTTTGATACACAGAAAGGAGCAATTTGTTTATTTAAGCCGGTATTTTCACTCCAGCGTTAAGTGAATGCTTTTTCCTACAATCTATTGACATTTCCTCACTAGTGCGGGAATTGATCATTGCGCACGCGATTTGATTAATTTTTAAACGATTGTAGGAAAAAAGTTGTTCGTAACATGGGCGTGAAGGTGATTCTGAACCTACCGAAATTCGTACGCTCGTTTTGGCAACATCCTGCTTTCGTTTCGGACTCACTTGTTAGGAAAATAACTATTTTGACTACGGATCCTCAGTCTTATTTCGGGGTCACGTGTTCAACAACAAATTTAAATTTCCTGGGATTACGATAAATTTTGCAGGTGGATTCTTTATCAATATTTTGTAGATTGGGGGCCCAATTGGCAATGTAAGCCAAAAAATGATGAAGGCCCCCTTTGATATCTTCGTTAGTTATGAACCGAATTGCATGAATTTCAAACTGGGCATAGCCAGTGCCATTGTTTAAATACTTAAACAGTGCCAGTACCATATCAAATGGAAAGTCACCGCTTTGGTACTTTTGATTATGTATGTTCTAGTGCCGGACGGGTGGACGTACGGTGTAATCAAATTTCGGACCTCGAGGACATATAGTTCAAAATAAAACACTCTAACTGAGATCTAAAAAAAACCTCTTCTGAATTTTTGCAACTTACAATTGCCAGTAACAATTCCTTTGTGTTGCAGCCCTGAATACATGTACGAAAGCACAGTAACCAACGACAAGACTTCTGAAGTAGCTGTACTGATTGACACTGTTGCTGATGAAGATTATGACGATCTGAGGCCAATAACTTATAATCTCGTAAGTGCGGTTGATTTTATCTGCCTTCTTTAACGAAAGCGGAGCGTCCCACGCTTTCATCCCCAAGCTACCAATTATGATCTAGGACTGTTTTGACCTGTTCCTGTCAGTTAAGTCAAAATTATGCAGAACAGAATTTCCAGAGATGCAGTTTTGGTTAGGAGATAAATATAAGTATGTTTTTGGCCTAAAATTTCAACAATAAACCGATAATTTTGACTTAAAACCTCAAAACTCATTAATTTCTGACTTTAAGCATGGAATAGGTCAATCAATTTTTTATTCAATGCTTTAAGCGTGACATTTTCACTTTCACTGGAAATTTATTGACGTGTATAAATGCAAAAACGGTTTTATATGCCCCCTCTCCCATATGTATTTTCACGTCGAAATAATGTAAAATCTGTCAATCGTTTGTGTTCGGTTCCAGAATTGCAAATTGGTAATTTTTCAAAAATTAAATACCAAATTTTGCCGTGATTCGACTTTTTCTCACTACAATTTAATGGTGTGAGGTAGGAAATTTTTGAAAAAATGCACAAAATCGGAAAAATGAAATACAAGACCTATGTAAATTGGAAATTCTGGATTTAGAACAATTTTTAATATTTTTTAATACGTTCATAGTTTATTTCTCTACCAAAAATGTAACTAAGTATAAAGTGCAAAAAAATTGTTTTTGTTTCTCAAATATCTTTTATGGACCATCTAGAGGGTTTTTGATATGAGAAGACGAGGACGGGTAGATATGCAGTTCTGAAAGGAGTGATACATGAGAATTAATTACATGATTAAACCTTTTTTTTAAACCACAGTTGGGGTATTATCTGATCAGGCCTTACGCCATTTGCAAATTACCTTAAATTTAACTGGAAAAACCATGTTTCTATTACCTATTTCTTATTTTTGAATCTTGGTAATGTTGCACTCATTATGAATAAATATGAGAATTTAGAAGGTACAGTACATATTGGCCATGGGGCATTAAACCGAGAACGGCCTTTTATGATTCGTAGTTTTTCGGTACGTGAATTGACCTTTACCTACGTGGGTCAAATATTTCTATGTCTTTGATCGATTATGTTAAAAGGATATACAAGCAACCCTTAAATTGCCAAGTATACTTAAAATACCATTCCGTTTGTAAAATTCGTAATTTTTAAGAAAATTCGTTCTTACTTACGTAGCACTATTCGATTGCGGGGGTTGTAAATTATGTTGTGAGTCAAATATTTTTATTTCCTTGATCGATTATATTAAAAAAAACTACAAGCAACCCTGAAATTGACAAGTATAAGTAAAATTCCACCCCGTTTCAAAAATTTGCATTTTTTAAGAAAATTCACTCTTATTCTCGTAGCATTATCCTATTGCGGGGGTTGTAAACTTTGTTGTGAATGAAATATTTATGTCTTTGATCGATTATATTAAAAGGATATACAAGCAACCCTTAAATTGCCCAATAAACGTAAAATACCATTCCGTTTGGAAAATTCGTGATTTTTAAGAAAATTCGGTCTTACGTAGCAGTATTCGATTGCGGGGGTTGTACATTATGTTGTGAGTCAAATATTTTTATTTCTTTGATCGATTATATTAAAAAAAAACCACAAGCAACCCTGAAATTGACAAGTATAAAAAATTCCATCCCCTTTCAAAAATTCATATTTTTTAAGAAAATTCGCTCTTACGTAGCAGTATTCGATTGCGGGGGTTGTAAATTATGTTGTGAGTCAAATATTTTTATTTCCTTGATCGATTATATTAAAAAAAAACTACAAGAAACCCTGAAATTGACAAGTATAAGTAAAATTCCACCCCGTTTCAAAAACTCGCATTTTTTAGGAAAATTCACTCTTATTTTCGTAGCATTATTTTATTGCGGGGGTTGTAAACCTTGTTGTGGGTCAAATATTTCTAAGTCTTTGATCGATTATATTAAAAGGATATACAAGCAACTCTTGAATTGCCAAGTATACTTAAAATACCATTCCGTTTGTAAAATTCGTAATTTTTAAGAAAATTCGTTCTCACTTACGTAGCAGTATTCGATTGCGGGGGTTGTAAATTATGTTGTGAGTCAAATATTTTTATTTATTTGATCGATTATATTAAAAAAAACTACAAGCAACCCTGAAATTGGCAAGAATAAGTAAAATTCCACCCCGTTTCAAAAATTCGCTCATATTTACGTAGCATTATTCGATTGCGGGGGTTGTAAACCTTGTTGTGAGTCAAATATTTCTATGTCCCTGATCGATTATATTAAAAAGATATACAAGCAACCCTTAAATTGAAAATGTTTCGGCCCTCTCTACTGCACAGTTGTTTTTGGACGCTGTATAATCGCCAATTAATAAGCGACTTACTGGACAATCACGTAAAGAGGAAGGCAACTGATGTGTTTATCTAAAACTAGACTATAAATTGCGAAGACCTTCAGTGCAGAATCTCTTTGTTGTTTTGCTTTCACATGATGAAACAATCAAAAAACTTACTCAAAATTGTTGTAGTTGGTGATAACAAAGTGGGAAAAACTACATTAATCAGATGGAAAACAAGTGGTTCCTACCAAGATTTAACTGGTCCAAGCGAGTGAGTCAGAATTTGTTTATACCTTAGGCTACTTCGTTCTACATTTGTAGAGTATTTTATCCCACTTCATTTAGTGTTGATAGCAAATTATCGCTAGCTGGCTTTATCACTGATTGTCCCAGCGGAAGTGATTATACGACAATCAGGTCGTGTTTGTATAAAAATGTGCAGAAAATTATCACTGAATATTTCACTTACATTTGTTCTTTTAGGCCAAGGTGATCTTAGTATGCTACTCCGTCGACGATGAGCTCTCCTTTTTTCACGTGGTGCGCAAGTGGGTCCCAGAAATTACTAAGCACCAATCCCGAATTCCATTTATTTTAGTGGGTGAGTTTGGCGCATTGATCAATACTTTGCAATTTTAATGGTGACAGGTACGAAGAGTGACTTAGTGGCGAAAATATCGACAAACGAAGGCAAGCAGTTGGCTGAGAAATTACATGCGGCTGCGTTTCTGGAGTGCTCTTCCAAAGACGGAACCGGAATAAAGGAAGTTTTCACAACAGCTCTTAATATTTATACTCGATCTTTTGCATATAAGCGTAGAAATAAGAGACCATGTAATATTATGTGATTGCGACAATATAATCTAATCAGATTTATGAGTAATGCGCCCATCTCCTAATCCCTGGTGGTTTGACTCATTCAGTGATTATTGGGCATCGTAATGGATCGGCTTAAAGTGGTCATAGTTGGTGATAGTTTCGTTGGAAAAACCAGTTTTACAATGCGACTGGTTAACGATGTCTTCCCAGAGAAGCATGTGCCGACTGTGTATGTGAAAATGTTAACATTAGTCCCAACCAACCAATCGCTCTGTGTTACAGATCGGACAAAAGCAAGGTGGATTTCTCTTTTGAAGGTTTCCGTTTCACAATTGATGTTTTCGATTCCGCCGGTGGAGAAGATTTCCACAGACTGCGCCATTTACTATATCCAATGGTAAGTTTCCAAGTCCATCACTTCCATCCTAAATTTTGCAATTTAGACGGACCTGTTTTTTCTGTGCTTTGCATTGAACGATTTAACCTCCTACAATAACGTCGTAAATTACTGGCTACCAGAATTAAGGCATCATCAACCAAGTGTACCCATTATTTTAATAGGTAAGTGTAAATTTCTGCATTTTGAATCGTAACGGTTTATTTGCAGGAACAAAATCTGATTTAGAACAAACCGTAATGGCCGACTGTAAATCACTCATGCAAAGCTACCCAAAGGTGAAAATCTTACTGAGATGTTCAGCAAAAACCGCCTCAGGTGTACATGACATCGTCGAAGCCGCTGTCGCAATTTGTTTAAGGAAGAGGAAACTAAAACAGAAAAAAAAGTGCATAATTTTGTAATTAGTGTCACCTACTGCGTGTCCCCTACTCTTGATCTAATGATTGGACTTCCTAAATTAAGCCGACCATAAAATGTAAAACTACGTTAAATTTCGAGAGAGTATCGTGCCTCTAATGAATTAACAAGGACAGTTTCGGGTCATCCCTTGAAGGTCTTGATTGAAATTGACAAACTGAAATTAAAAAGTTGTCGTTTTAAACTTAGGTAGGGGGCGAATAAAAGCGAAGCAAAAAATGAGTTTCGAGTTGGAAGTTTCGGAATTAAGACGCAAAAGCAAATCCTTATAAATTGAAGAGCATTTGTAACAAAGGGCTACATTTCTTTTTCATTTCGATTTAAAACAGTCACTTATTGCAGACTTTTCCAATAGGAACGGCATGATTGTAGATTGTACAATGAAATAAAGCGAAGGGTACTTCAAATACTTAATATCAAACTCTGTTGTTTACAGGTATTTCTGCAGTAGCATTAAAGGTGACATGTGGCACTATGATATAAAGACGAACATACTTTAAAAGTTTGATTATAATCAAAGCTGTAGCTTGACTTTTTAATTTCCATGTATCAATGCAAGATAAGCAGCCCTTAATACACTTAAGTGGTGGAAGTCCAGCTTTCATGGGAAATGAAAATGTTTATACAGCTTCCTAGCATCTTTCCAAAAATGTCTTTTCGCTATCTTATCTTCTAGAGTGCTCAAAACACATCCAACACCGCAAATTGCCTATAAAGCGTTAGAAAGCTCTGAAAATATAATGTGGAACCTTGGCTTCTAATGCTTGGAATACTATAAAGGAACCTTTAAAAAACTATGAAAAGAGCTTTTGGTGCTTCTCAAACTCTTAAGAGGCTTTAGAAGCCAATTGATTACAGAGCTTTTCCAGACTTTTCCATTGACTCAGTAAAGCACTTATGTATCTCTGAAATTCGATGCATTAGATTTTTTGAAAGCACTAACCATTATGAACACTTTTTACAGTAATCGAAGTCGAATAGTCTCCAGACTATTGCTTTATAATGCATATCCAGAGCCCTGTAGTATCGTCACAAAGCTGCTTAGACCCTTTCCAGATTTCCTTAGCAATTCCTTTTTCATAGCTTTCAATTCCTTTCTACAGCTTTATAGAATCTATGCTGTAGAGATATCCTAAAAAGTTCCATATCCTTTTTAGATTTCAGAACATTCTAATCCGTTTAGCTCATTTCTTGCTCTAGCACTTTAAATTATTTTTAAAACACTTTATTGGTTGTTCAGTTGTTTGCTCTGATGATGAAAGTTTTACATTTGAACCGCGTACAGTTTATTAAAGCGTGTGGTTTCTTGATAGAATTTTTTAAACCTTCCACATACCATTTTCAGCCCTTAACAGAGCTTTACAGTGCTTATCTAGGAGCATTCTACGTTTTCAAAGCCTTTTAGACTTCCGGAAAGGGTCTAGCTAGAACACTCTACACAGGGTCCCTGTTTTGGGTTTACAGCTACATAGGCACTTTGCCGCCTTATGTGGGGATGTCGCTGCCAGCTGATCACAATTTGAATAAATCAAATTAGAATCAGAAGCCTTCGAAAATCCTTCGAAACCCGACGGATCTTGGGTGCCTCATGAGTTTCAACAATCTCACAGGAGTATATCGAAAAACTAAAGCATCCATATAATCATAAGAAGCTAGGGAACGTGATTGATCTGAAGATTTGTAAAAAATGGAAAGGATCATCTGAATATAATGAAGTCTAAAGAATCGGGGAAATTCAGGAACTGAATTGTCCGAAAAACATTAAAAACTTGAAGAATTTTGTGAACCTAAATTTTTAATCAAAGCAACGGACCAAGAATTATAAGGGGAGTCCGATGTTTCCCGCGAAAAAGCTCGTGCATTTGCACAATTGAAATTATGTAACGTATTATTATTATTATTATTATTATATCAGAAGGTACCTAAAATATCTAAAAAACCAACAGAGGAATAGTTTGGATCAGAAGAATACAAATAATTATTAGCTAAAGAATATCAAGAGTCTAAAGAACCCAAAGAATCTAAAAAATTATAATTGTAAGAATCTTCTGAATATCCAAAGAAATGTTAAAAGGATAAAAAATGAACGGTCATGCAGTGAAAGATATTAGAAAGAATCAGAAGTTCGAGTAATCCAGAAAAAGTAAAGCATCCCAAGGACGACTCGAAGAAT
>NW_022170403.1:28335417-28516405 GCF_008802855.1 Photinus pyralis | reverse complement strand
ACTTCCGACACTTTGCTTCTAGTACTATTAATTGCAGCGTCGATTCGGTGCCATCTTCACTTTCAAGGGTCCTATACAACAGGTTGTCTTTCAGAGTCAGGCTATTCCATTGGCCCCAATAACTCTTTACTTCAGGACTTGTGGCACTAATGTCTTGCCAGTCTGGTCTTTGTCCGTGGCGTATCCAATTCAGAACAGTTTTTAAACTTGGGTCGTTTTCTTGGGCCGTTTTGATTTCGCTTGGCTTCCACTCCTCACTCTCTACAGTTGTTCGTCGCAGATGGCCAATCTTGTCTTCTATTCTAGAACAATGTGTGCAGTTGTCCTTGCACGGTCTTCTTGACAAAGCGTCTGCATTATTGTGAACTTTTCCAGCCCTGTGTTCAATGTCGTAGTCATATTCCTGAAGATGTTCTAACCATCTTGCCACCTGTCCTTCTGGGTTTCGGAACTGCAAGAGCCACTTTAGCGCTGCATTGTCTGTCCTTATCAGGAACTTGCGGCCGTAAAGGTACTTATGGAAATGTTCGCATGCCTTTACCACACCCAGGAGCTCTCGCCTAGTCACACAATAATTCCTCTCGGGTTTTGACAGTACTTTGCTGAAATAGGCAATGACTCTTTCCTGTCCGTCTTGCAATTGAGAGAGAACAGCTCCAATGGCGGTGTTACTGGCATCGGTATCTAGCACAAACTTTCCTTCATTTCTGGGGTAGCCAAGGATAGGTGCGCTAGTAAGAGCCTGCCGGAGATGTTCGAAAGCTCTTTGACAGTCTTCACTCCATTCGTACTCATTGCCTTCTTCTGTCACTTTATTAATGGTTTGGCAATGTTGGCAAATCCTTTCACGAATCGTTTATAATAGGTGCACAAACCGAGGAAACTTCGAATCTCGTGCTTGTTCTCAGGAATCGCCCACTCTTGAATCGCTATAATCTTCTCTGGGTCAGCTGTAACACCATCACGAGATACGATGTGCCCCAAATATTTAACTTCTTTTTGGAACATAAAGCATTTCTTGGGACTTAGTTTTAAATTGGCATCTCGTAGTCGTCCAAACACCTCTCTCAGGTTCTTTAGGTGTTCTTCAAAAGTTTTTCCTACGACAATTACATCATCCAAATATACCAGACATGTCTGCCACGTTAGTCCCCTTAGAACTGCTTCCATAAGTCTCTCAAACGTCGCGGGGGCATTACACAATCCAAAAGGCATTACTGTGAATTGCCAAAGTCCAGAGCCTATAGAAAACGCGGTCTTCTCTCGGTCTGTCGATTCCATCCCCACTTGCCAATAACCACTCTTTAGGTCGAGTGTGGAAAACCATTGGGCTCCAGATAGAGTGTCCAAGGTGTCGTCTATTCTTGGCAGCGGATAGCTATCTTTCTTGGTGACCGAATTTAATAGACGGTAGTCAACGCAAAATCTTGTGGAGCCATCCTTCTTCTTTACAAGCACTATCGGTGATGACCAAGGACTATTCGATGGCTCGATGATACCTTGTTTTCTCATGTCTCTAATAATCTCTTCCGCTTCGTCTCGTTTAGCCAATGGGAGTCGCCTTGGCTGTTGTCTAATCGGTTGGGAATTGCCAGTATTTATTTTATGGGTGACTATGCTTGTCTTGCCCTTGTCCTGGTCGCGTACCGCGAACACATCCCGAAATTCCACAAGCATATTTTTCACCTTTTGTCGTTGTCTATTGTCCAAATCTGGAGTGTTTTTAATGACCATATCTATCAGCTCTCTTGGATACTTTCCTTTAGATAGATTTTCCGATTTCACAAAGCGAATAGCCGAGATGGGCACACACTGTCCAACTGCAGTTCGTTTGCTTAGCTTAACAGGACTATCTTTCAAATTCATAATTCGAATCGGAACGCCATTTTGAACTTTTACCAGAGCCCTAGCCACTAGAAATTCCTTTTGGTTTAGTGCTTCGACTATCCGTAGGCTTCCCTGGCGACAATATCCATCTAAAGTGGTCATTATAATTTTTTCACTAAGTCCGGGTATAATGACGTCATGAGTGGTTAACAGGCGGATGACATCTTCTTTGTCTTCATGGAAAGGGAGTTCTTCATCGCCGACCTTTAACACGCCCTTTTTCACGTCCAACACAGCTCCGAGTTTCTTAAGAAGATCCATCCCCAAGATGAATTGATCAGAAATATCAGCAATTAGCACCTGGTGATTGATGGTGGTCTTTCCGATGGTGACAGACATTTGTATTTCTCCGTGCGTTTTTATTCTTTCACCAGTTGCTGTTTTTAACTGCACGGTCGAAGATGAGATCCGAGAATGATTCTTCAATAACTCTGGTCTTGCAATAGTTCTTGTTGCACCTGTGTCTACTAGCAAGGATCTGTCTTCTCCATTAACTCGGCCATCGATGTACAGGCTCAGAACTTTTCCAGACGACGTAATGTTTACAGTGAAGATCGGGGCTTTGTTTCTGCAGGTCGACGATAGCCCCTTCCTGTCGACCTTTCTTAGTTTTCCGGCTGCTGTAATGGTTTTTTGGCAGTTGCGGCGAACGTGTCCAATCTCGCCGCAATTCCAACATCGTGGTTCACGTTTCTTTGCCAGTGACTGTATTGCTTTATTGACCTTCTCTTCCACTACTTTACTGACCTTTTCTTCAAAACTTTCAGAGCCACCTTCCTCTTCGATGGTTCTTACCCGGCTCTCACTGCGAGGTTCCACCATACGTACTCGCGCACTTCCATGACTAGCTTTTCTCAATTCTAACGCATGGGCCAAAGCTAGCGTGCCTAGCCAGCATCTCCATCACGAACGGCATCGATAAATGTTTGTACAGCCAGTTGATCAAGAAAGCTCTCCGGTGCCGTAGGGTATGCCAATCGAATCAGTCTAGCGATGTCCGCTTCAAGTTCCTGCAAACTTTCTCCAGGTTTCTGCATTCGGTTTTTGACTTGGGCATAGTAAACTTGCTGAAGGTGTTTATCGCCATATCGCATTTCGAGTCGCGCTACTATTTGTTGGAAGTTCTGTTGATCCTCGGGGATGGTCCGCAACACATCCAGAGCATCTCCTCTCAGAGCAAGAATCAGGGCTGTAGTTTTGTCTTGAAGAGTCCATTTATTTGCCGCAGCCGCTGCTTCAAACTGTCGAACGTACGTGGTCCAAGGAATCTTACCATCAAAAGTAGGTGGCTTTACTCGGGCTTGCTGAACGTCGCCTTCTACTCTTGTATTTGTTTCTGGGTCGACCTTCTTGTAATGAGTAGACTGTGGCACCTCAAGAAGACGGTCCATCAGTAATTCATCTGGGGCACTACTAGTACGCTCTTCCGTAGTCAGTCGCAAGAATTGCTCGCGCAGCTCTTCATACTTGTGCTCAATCTCGACGAATGTTGCTTTAAATGTTTTGGAAACTTCCGTAATTCTATCTTCAACTTTTTCTTCAATTGATGTAGAGACTTCTTCGATAATCTTTCTAGAATTTTCTTCCAACTTCTCGAACTTCTCTTGAATATTTCTAGAATTTTCTTCATTAATCCTTCTAGAATTTTCCTCCATCTTCTCGAACTTCTCTTGAATATTTCTAGAATTTTCTTCCATTTTCTCGAACTTCTCTTCAAAATTTCTAGAATTTTCTTCCAACTTCTCGAACTTTTCTTGAATATTTCTAGAATTTTCTTCATTAATCTTTCTAGAATTTTCCTCCATCTTCTCGAACTTCTCTTGAATATTTCTAGAATTTTCTTCCATTTTCTATAATTTCTCTTCAAAATTTCTAGAATTTTCTTCCAACTTCTCTTGAATATTTCTAGAATTTTCTTCATTAATCTTTCTAGAATTTTCTTCCAACTTCTCGAACTTCTCTTGGGTGCTTTTCATTTCTTGTTGCAACACCTGTTGGCCATTTTGGATTTGCTGGAGCAAATTGAGCATCGTTTCTTCCATTTTAGCGGCAGCAGATCTTGTTACAGGCATACACAAGCACAAGCACTTAATTTAATCTTACTTTTAATTAATTTAATTAATCCCACTTCTGACACCAATGTAACGTTATTTATAAATTCGGGTTCGATTTATATCAATATTTATTAAACAGAACTAAAACACTATAAAATCCGTACAATTTATATCGATTATTTATATCACTCACACGTCGCAATTTATATTTCCGCGCTCGATGTTTACGTACTCGTTCTCGGTAGTAGACTGCCGCGATGTTCGGTCCGCAACCATTTATACACCCAAGCAATGTAAGTCCAGTACATTCTCGAATACGCGTAGAAAATTCCAGAGCGCCAAAGGCGACGTCATGTCTGCAGCATTTCCGTTACAATATGTTTCTGACCTTAGTCATTTAATTAGTATAGGCATAATAACACTCCTAAAACCATCAATACCCATTGCGCCACCCTGTATAACGTAAGACGTGTCCGGAGCTTGAAATTGAAGTTAAAACTGAACTAAAGTTTGAACCCTAAAAGAAATCAAAGGTAACCCCTCTTCTTTGAAAACCTAAAATCTACATACCTCTTATATAAGAAGGCTAATCGTAAATGAAGTAACAATGGTCGATGGAAATTGCATTACAACAAATTGCAACCGACATAAAGAAGGTGCACTTTAAATACACGAAATGCAAAAGGGCGGTAGTTACGATAAGAAAAGAAAAACGCAAAGTTATATCCTCACTAGGAGTATAGGTAAATCGTCCCCACTAATTACTTCGAAATCCCCAAATTATGAATCCAATCTCCAAAGATCAATATATACGGAAGATGGCAATTAAAATTTCATCCGTTCTACCTTACGCCTTCAGCCATTTATTTAATTAAGCCACGTGTATTTCGATACGACTTATAAAGGAAAGAAAAGAAAGAAAATACACCGCCAAATACGCTCAAATTGCGTTGTTAAATTCCATAAATTGATGATAAATCGTTACACCCCCTCTCTCCTCCGACAGGAGGGAAACTTTCAAAGTTTTCCGACGATCTAAAAATAAAAAGTACAAAACTGAAATCTTGAAAACCCACCCCGCATGTTAAAGTCATCGCGCCCCTAAAACATCACACCCCCTTCAATTCCAAGCCAATCGAGTCATCTATACACCAAAGGAAACTGAACAACCCCCCATCACCAAAACAGACTTACACCTAAATGATATAGCTGGACAGGTGTAAAAAAGGCCAGTTCAGAAAAACCACAGAAAAGGTCCGACCTGGCCTTCCTTCGCATCCACACAAAACAAAATGTTTGGGTAAAAAAAAAGGTAGCCAGCATCCCCAATACTGCCCAAGGGTCAAGGAAATCGAAAAAATTTCCCCTCCCCATAATTAAAATCCTCAAGAAACCGGTCCCCTAAATATCCCCATACAAACCCAACCTCTGTTACTTAGACAATAGATTGTATCGGAAAAAGGAGAAATCCGATCAATATAAACAAGAAAAAGCACAGTAGTATTGAAAGATAGAGAACAGGAGTATCTTTGAGGGTTTATTTGGAATATAATTATGGTACATTCACTTCTAAAATATTCACCACAGAAAAATCGCTCTAAAAACTTGCTTCAAAAGTCATATTCTTCTTGAGTTTCCTTGAGGGACGAATTTACCGAAGATAGGTTTTCTTGGAGGTAAAAGTTCCCTAATTAGCGAATGTTATTGATGCCACTATTTCGGCGATGAATTTTCCACTTGGCATTAGGGGTCGATTTTTTCCATGGAGACTAGCAATTCAGAATCGAACATTATGCAAATATTTCGGGGCTGAATTTATCAGGTGGCAAGTTTACTTGAGAACCAATCCCAAGCCGTTTCCATCCTGGATTTTCCGCATTAATCAAAATTAATTTATGTATCTTCTTTTAAGAAGAAAAAGTGAACAATTTCTATGGAAGAATAAATGTCGCGCTTCCGGATAAAGGATCTTAAAATTTCTTTTATTTTTGTTTTTTATTTATCTTGATATTTTTCTCTTTTTTATTAATTAACTTCCTCTCTTCTTCATCTATAAATTATTATTGCCATTTATTGCAAATGGCACGCCACTAATCAGTTAAACAACCAACTAATTCATATTAAATTAATTAATATAATTTCAATTTTGTACTCGGGACGTATTCTTTCTTTCAATAAAAATTATTGTTAAGTATTAGGGTTAAGTGGAAGAGCAGATTATGAAACTTCCTATTCATAAATCTCTGACGTTAGTTTTTTATTTCCTATTTAATATAGTCATGAATTCTGTTTATTAGTATGTACAGTGTTATCCTTCAATAAATGACCATTATTATTACTATTAATTTATACGTCTACCGTAACCATATTTTATTTAATGTATTTTTTAATGAAGAAAGGATTGATAACAACAGAATAATAGAATCAGCTTAATCTCCAGTCATTTGTTGGAAGCCTTTTCAATAAAAATCCTTTACTGTTACTGAATGCTTATCGTACCCCAACATTTGAACTAAAAATATGCTAAAAGGAAGTGAATTGATTCAAATTCTGTTGACGTAATCTTTACAACCGCCACATAAAAACTAAATCGAATTGGGGATGATATGGAACTCCAATAACCCCAGAGAACGTTTCGAGATTTTTGCATTTTATTGACGTTTGAGAGATATGTGTCTAAACATCAAAACTTTTGAGTTTATCGAAAACGTAAAATTTAAGTATCGTAAAAAAGGCCCTTAAAACTTTAATATTGATGCCAGATGCAAGTTACGCTTTTCCCTATTAGCTTAGCGCCATCTACTCTGAAAACGTTGAACATTTTCGCTAAAAGAATTTCTGAAACCGAAGGAGAAACTGGATGCAACGACATCTTCCTTGCATGTACACTATCTATCCCACGGAATCTTTCTTAGATTCTTAAAATTTTGCGAATTCTGAATTAGTTCATAGCTGGTATGATTTTTCTGGCAACTGTAATTTTACATGGAAAGACCGTGTTTTCATATCTGAAAACCGATATTGGATGCGATATTTAGTTTTCTGTAATGAAAAATTCTGAAAATGGTTACAGCATAATAAGCACTAACATTTTATTAGGTAGGTAAGAAAAAGGTAAAATGTAGACGTACTGTATATTTAAAGGCACCTACTTCCTGTGAGTTACAGGAGTAAAGTTGGCGTTGAAAGTAACTACAGGGAGTTGCTACTGTTTCAAAATGCATAGCAAGCGCCACCTAGATCCAGTTCTTTTTACCACCGCGCATTTCGTGTAGACTACATGAAAAACTTAAAGAGAAAACAGTAGGAAGCGTATCTGTTTACATCCCCCGCCTTCAGTAGATGTCGCCACAAGAAAATTTGGCCGATTAGTAAACAACACCAAGGGCCGTATATTTATTCCTTTAAATAGCTCATTTTTTCAATCCCGAAACGAAACTTTATCGAACAAACATTTACTTGAAAAACGAAAACAGAGCAATGAAATAGGGGAAATCCCGACATCCGCTGATAAAATCAGTCATGAATTTCCTACCGCACTCGTTTTAAGTGTTCGAGCAGAAAAATAAAGGATTTTTGGAGAAAATGACTTTTAAAATTGTGATAATTGGTGATAGAAATGTTGGCAAGTCGTCACTGTTGCGCAGATATGCCAAAGGAGAATTTAAGGATTATAATCCGAACAGTTTCCCTCCAATTGTGTAAGTTTTTAAGATTTCAGTATTACGGAAATTAAGTTTCGTTTGTCTTTGATGTGCGATGTACTCATTATAACTAATACCATTACCTGATTCTTTTGAAAGTACCAAAATCTTAAACAGAAACTTGGTTTCAATTTGTGTACTATGTACTCGTACATGATAACAGTAAAAGACTGAGATTTGATTTCTGCTTATTTATATTTATCGACTCCTACACAATAGCAATTGAAAATTGCTATGAAAAATATCTACACGTTTTGAAACTTAAAGGAAATTAAAAAATGACAAATTTACCGCATTTTACATCGATCGGAAACTATTATTCCATATAAGTACTAATTTTGAAATTTGTTGTTCAATACGATTTTGTTCATCTACGAACTCCGGAATTAAAAAATCGTTCCAAATTATCGCACTGACAAATAGACAAAAAGTATGAAATTTTGTTAAATTATAAACTGAATAACCTTAAGGTAGGGATTCTGTTAAACCGTTAACATAACCAGACTATAAAGACAAACTTGAGAAGGATCGTAACTTTTATATGAACCTTTAAGTTCTGAATTTTCGAGTCAAAATACTAGTTGCCGAGGTGAACACCAGAATTTTCTCAATATCGGGTTTAAAATTAGATCTTTCAAAATTTTAAGTTTAATTTTGTAAAATATCCAGTTTGCTAGGCAGAATTTGGGGGATAAGGTCGATATTTATACATTATAGCCAAAATGTTGCAGAATTTCGACTTAAATTTAATAAAATTTCGAAATTCTACTCAATTTTGTCCTTCACCTGAAGATGAAATGCGATTTTCTTTCGGGGAATTTTGTTACATGTCACGTTTAACAAAAAAATTTGCTAAACTTGTTTTTAAATCCTACATCTTTGAATGTAATTATGCTAAATTGTAGTCGGGAAAATAGCCGAATTTCTATTAAAATCTTAAGTAGACATTTAGTTCTATTTCAAATTTAATTCAGATTCTTTGCTCATTACCAAAATCAAATTGACACTTTCAGCTTAATGTCGAAATTTGGAAGCTTGGAGTTTTATTAACTTACAGGTTCAAAATTAAGTTTTTCTTACATTTTAAGTTCCAGTAAAATGGGAAAATTATGATAAATTTCCTAACTTTTCGGTTTTAGAATGGGAAAATCCTATCTGTATTTCGAGTCTAAATTATAGCCAATTTTAAGCGTAAAATGGAAATTTTGTTAAATTTCGAGTTTAACTTTGACGTCTGAGTATTGAGACTTTCAGTCAGGCTTTTGATAAATTTCGTCTTTTTAGTTAAAATTCTTCTAATTTTAAGCTTTTAAAGTAGTTTAACATCGTAGCATGTTGATGAATCTTACTAACCCTTGAGTATAAGCTTTCGGGGTTAACAATGGAATTATTTACACTTTTTTACAATTTAGAGTGTGGTATTCTTTGCAAATTTCAGTGGAAAAGTCGACATTCAGTGGAATTTCCGTTAACATTTAGAGTTTAAGATCTTAATTTATTTAAATTACTGGTTTAAAGTCAAAATTCCGCTTATTAATCACATACCTCCAGATGAAATCGTAAAAAATGTATTGATTCATGCATTGACTCATTACGGATTATGGTTTGCGCAGAGAGTATCCTAGGTCATAAAGATTCACTTATACGTTACGGTTGCCCTATTTACTACCCTTACTTCCTGAATTTTTCAAAATTTCACAGCGTTTGGGACTTCGCCAGCGTTATTAAGTTTTTGATGTTAAACTTTAATTTTTTATAAATCCATTTTTTGGAGTTTTATTCGGAAATTTCTCATTTGCACACATGTTCACTTTTTGGACTTTTGTAACGGTTAAATTTTTGAACAAGTCCCACAAATAGAAAAATATAATTGTACATAATGAAGTACGGTTAGAGGTTTTGTTATGCACGCATGTAGCGGAGAATAGTATACTTGTGAATGTAGATTGTAGTTATTGATCTCCAGTGGCGGAGACATTAGGAATTTCGTTGTTAATCATTTGTTCCCGTTGGCTACTGTTTTTACGCAAGCAACTGTTTTGCTAGGTTAGTAGTTTACTTATTATAGGATCCAGTCATCAATTTAAGGGCTGTAAGCGGCCTGCCATGTTTGTCAATGTAGGGAACGTCTATGTTGGTTTATCTGAGGAATTTTTGGAGGTCTTTAGGTCAGAGCCGGTATCTTCAAAACCGATAATAACGTTGAAAATCCTTCCTTTTTGATCACCGACCGTTGTGGCACTCCCATGTTTGAGAAAATCGTTAAATCCTTAATTATTGGAAATTTGTCAGTACTCCAGTCTTCTGGGTTAATTACGAAAAGCGATAGTAATTGGTATTGCCGTGTATCATTGTGGATACGTTTATTTTGGGCAATTCTTCACCTTTAGTGTGGTTTTGTTATCGCTTAACGTTCTGAGGTAAGCGCCATTTTGTACACATTGTAGATTGGTAACGATGTTCGTTCTTTTAAGGCTGACTGGATTGGGAAAAAACCCTGTACGTGTATTGCACTGCTTATTGGTTGAAATTGGTCAACGTAGGGATATTTCCGAAAATTGTACAGGTACGGCTTGAGGCTTTGAAATTCCAAAGACTTATTCTTTTGACCTTTTAGGGTTTTTTTTTTGTATTATTTGTCTAATTTAATAAATTACCTTCAAACTGGGAATCGGTAAATGGAATGCATATGTTTGGCTTGGCTGTGATTGTTGAAGATTGTTTACCTGCGATCGGTGGGTGTTAATTGTACACCGCCTACCAGCTTTTATCGTCACCCCGTATTAGAAAGTGGTGTCGCCTGGTCCACGCCATCTAGTGGGCTGAATGGCCATCTGGAACTGTACAACCGTCTCAGAAGCTACTTCAATAGGATAAATAAAATACTCAAATAACTTACCAAGGCAAGCTAGACTGCAACTACATTACTCCCTGTAAGTTCAAACCCGTAAGTACTTTTGTTAAGGGTATGGCCATACTTATCAAGCATATCAGCACGCCTATGTGATCTGTACAGTAGGTACGTTGTCTGTTTATTATTGTTATAATCTTATATACTTACCGGTTAACGAATATTTTATTGTTGCCGCAGTTTTGCTTTGTTGTTTGTTATGTACCCATGCAGCATCTGATTTTAGCTACCTATTTGCTTATTTATTATATGTATTGAAACAAGGTTGAGTTTTCTTACCGAACATCTGATCGGCAGAGTAACGAGGCAACCGAAGCTGCTAGGAATCACGCCTGGAGAGGTGGGTATCATTACCCGCCGATATTTGGAATAGTTTCTCATGCTCGTCTGTAGTATCATTGTGTAGATTCGTTGCACTATGGTAGTATATAAATTTTCGTGATACTTTTTTTTAGAGGTATCGACTACATAAATTGACGGGTTCTGTCGAAATATATTCACCTCCTAATTATATCCTACTAAACGCACCTCGTCTTTTAACATGACTCCATTATATTCAGAATTTAAAGGTAGTTATATTCTTCTTGAATCGCCCTGTATATACATGGTGTATGGAATGGAAGTAAGTGTGTATAAAAGTTTCTAATGTGTATATACGAAATATATACGCGTCATGTAGATCATCATGCTCCGATTTGTGCTTTCAAAATGTCTCGAAAAAAATTGTGATTCGTTCTTTAATCATAGCTCCTTTATTTTTTATGATAGACTGTATAAAAAACCATTTTGTAGGTTTTTGCAAACGCTACAAGGCTATTTACATCAAACGCTTAGTTTTAAAATGAGGTGAGCTTAAAGGGCTAAAACAAGGTAGTGCTCCCATATAAATACACGTTTTAAACGTCTATATCTCACTTCAGTTTTGTCGTACCGAAAATTACCGGCGAGGAAAATATTTGGAATTAAAAATGCTACAATTGGATGCTGTAGCAATTTTTATTTTTACCTCCAGTTATTTTGGAGCGAAGGGCGTTTTTCACAAAACTGCAGAAATTCATTTTTCACTTTTAACTTGAATTATTTCAAAATTAAGACTTTTAAACTGGTCACACTTCTAGAGGGTACTAATAATACGTAATTAAAGAAAACTGGAAAAGGGGCAGGACTAATTGCAATTAGGATGGTAATAAGGGGTTGCCTGCTCTGATTTTTTCGCTGAAAAAAGTACAGATCTACCTTATTTTCAACGTAAGTCACTTAATTTTTATGCTAAAGTTTGTTTTTAAAAAAAAGAAGAAATGTGTTTTAAAATAAAAGAATATTCTACAAGATTTTTGGAAAAATGCATAGGTTTGGCGATATTTGACTGTGAAACTTACTAATTTAGCGTTTGACGAACAAGAGCTAACCTTTAACAAGCCGCAACTCGGTTCGTATTGGTCATACAGCACGTATTAAAAAACCATTTTCTTTGTTTTTTATAAGCGACCATTTTGTTCTGCTTCTGCTTTTAATGCATACTTTTCGAGTTTTTCGCGAATACCCAATTAAAAACATTGATCTTTTCTATGAGAAACTCTTTCATTCGCCAATAACTGGAGAAGTATTAACTTTCCGAAAAAAATGTACACTTTTTGTTTAAAATTAATGTTTCTACCTATTCCTGTTACAATAAAAAATTACCTTCCCCGAGTTGGAGTGCCAAGCACCCCCAGGGCGAAAGCGCCTTTTGGCATGATATAGATTTTTGATCCTCAGGCTATTCCCTACCTACTGTCAAAATTTCAAGTTAATCGATTCATTTTGAAGAAACTGCCAGGGTAAAACCTTCATTTCCCGGACTATAAGATTACTGGATGATCAAAATTTTTTAACTTTCAATTTTCAATTGTATATTCCATTGTTATTTAGTTAGGCACGGCTTGAGAACACTCGCCTCGAAAACGAGCCAAGTTGTGTGTCGAGCTATACTTATTTTTTTAGAGCCGAGTTTACAAAAAGTTTTTCTCGGATCGGCTCGGTTCCATCCCTAGGTGTATATAACAGAAAAATCAATCAATTGGTATACATTTTATTATTATTATCTACAATGGCGGTTCCAACATGACCTCTTCAATGTTAAAGGTATGACCTAAATGGAAAAATTTTACCTTAATTTCCTTTATTCTTAAGTGCGTGGACTTTCAGCCCAAGGTGCTCTACTAGCCCATCCCAAAATCACTATACATTTACAAATCCCATGCCCCAACCAGGGACTCTTAGTACCGAAGATGAGCTTCCACTCCACTACCCTAAATAGATAAAAATATATTTACTAAGAAGCTTGCGGTGAGTATTTCGATTGAAGAATGTAAAAATAACAAAAAAGTTTCTAATAGAATTCTGAGGCTGCAAGTACTTTTCTATAATTATAAGACTTTCTCAAAAGTATTTCTAAAAAGACCTAAGCACATTTAATATTTTTAAAAATATGTGGATTTTTAAGAATATAAAATAGCCTCTATTAAAATTTATAATTGGACTTCTTTAAACTCGTTTCATAAGTTATCTATAAAATTTATTGTTTCTTATAAAGTACGTAGTCAATGATAACGTCCTTTAAACACTACTTAAAGTACATTGCTTAATTGTTTGTACCTAATTTTGTTGATTCTATTACCATGGTTTCTACCTAAACCTAAACCTTTTTTGTTTCATGATATAATAATAATAAAAGACGAATTCGGATAAAATAAGCTTCAATGTTATAAAAACGCTTAAAGTTCACGGCTTAGTATAGTATAGCTTAACGGACCTTTAAACCTTTAAAGCACCTACAGAACACCTGGTTATACTTTAACGTTATCAACAAATTTCATATGAGGGTATGAACACTATTTTGATACACAGAAAGGAGCAATTTGTTTATTTAAGCCGGTATTTTCACTCCAGCGTTAAGTGAATGCTTTTTCCTACAATCTATTGACATTTCCTCACTAGTGCGGGAATTGATCATTGCGCACGCGATTTGATTAATTTTTAAACGATTGTAGGAAAAAAGTTGTTCGTAACATGGGCGTGAAGGTGATTCTGAACCTACCGAAATTCGTACGCTCGTTTTGGCAACATCCTGCTTTCGTTTCGGACTCACTTGTTAGGAAAATAACTATTTTGACTACGGATCCTCAGTCTTATTTCGGGGTCACGTGTTCAACAACAAATTTAAATTTCCTGGGATTACGATAAATTTTGCAGGTGGATTCTTTATCAATATTTTGTAGATTGGGGGCCCAATTGGCAATGTAAGCCAAAAAATGATGAAGGCCCCCTTTGATATCTTCGTTAGTTATGAACCGAATTGCATGAATTTCAAACTGGGCATAGCCAGTGCCATTGTTTAAATACTTAAACAGTGCCAGTACCATATCAAATGGAAAGTCACCGCTTTGGTACTTTTGATTATGTATGTTCTAGTGCCGGACGGGTGGACGTACGGTGTAATCAAATTTCGGACCTCGAGGACATATAGTTCAAAATAAAACACTCTAACTGAGATCTAAAAAAAACCTCTTCTGAATTTTTGCAACTTACAATTGCCAGTAACAATTCCTTTGTGTTGCAGCCCTGAATACATGTACGAAAGCACAGTAACCAACGACAAGACTTCTGAAGTAGCTGTACTGATTGACACTGTTGCTGATGAAGATTATGACGATCTGAGGCCAATAACTTATAATCTCGTAAGTGCGGTTGATTTTATCTGCCTTCTTTAACGAAAGCGGAGCGTCCCACGCTTTCATCCCCAAGCTACCAATTATGATCTAGGACTGTTTTGACCTGTTCCTGTCAGTTAAGTCAAAATTATGCAGAACAGAATTTCCAGAGATGCAGTTTTGGTTAGGAGATAAATATAAGTATGTTTTTGGCCTAAAATTTCAACAATAAACCGATAATTTTGACTTAAAACCTCAAAACTCATTAATTTCTGACTTTAAGCATGGAATAGGTCAATCAATTTTTTATTCAATGCTTTAAGCGTGACATTTTCACTTTCACTGGAAATTTATTGACGTGTATAAATGCAAAAACGGTTTTATATGCCCCCTCTCCCATATGTATTTTCACGTCGAAATAATGTAAAATCTGTCAATCGTTTGTGTTCGGTTCCAGAATTGCAAATTGGTAATTTTTCAAAAATTAAATACCAAATTTTGCCGTGATTCGACTTTTTCTCACTACAATTTAATGGTGTGAGGTAGGAAATTTTTGAAAAAATGCACAAAATCGGAAAAATGAAATACAAGACCTATGTAAATTGGAAATTCTGGATTTAGCACAATTTTTAATATTTTTTAATACGTTCATAGTTTATTTCTCTACCAAAAATGTAACTAAGTATAAAGTGCAAAAAAATTGTTTTTGTTTCTCAAATATCTTTTATGGACCATCTAGAGGGTTTTTGATATGAGAAGACGAGGACGGGTAGATATGCAGTTTTGAAAGGAGTGATACATGAGAATTAATTACATGATTAAACCTTTTTTTTAAACCACAGTTGGGGTATTATCTGATAAGGCCTTACGCCATTTGCAAATTACCTTAAATTTAACTGGAAAAACCATGTTTCTATTACCTATTTCTTATTTTTGAATCTTGGTAATGTTGCACTCATTATGAATAAATATGAGAATTTAGAAGGTACAGTACATATTGGCCATGGGGCATTAAACCGAGAACGGCCTTTTATGATTCGTAGTTTTTCGGTACGTGAATTGACCTTTACCTACGTGGGTCAAATATTTCTATGTCTTTGATCGATTATGTTAAAAGGATATACAAGCAAACCTTAAATTGCCAAGTATACTTAAAATACCATTCCGTTTGTAAAATTCGTAATTTTTAAGAAAATTCGTTCTTACTTACGTAGCACTATTCGATTGCGGGGGTTGTAAATTATGTTGTGAGTCAAATATTTTTATTTCCTTGATCGATTATATTAAAAAAAACTACAAGCAACCCTGAAATTGACAAGTATAAGTAAAATTCCACCCCGTTTCAAAAATTTGCATTTTTTAAGAAAATTCACTCTTATTCTCGTAGCATTATCCTATTGCGGGGGTTGTAAACTTTGTTGTGAATGAAATATTTATGTCTTTGATCGATTATATTAAAAGGATATACAAGCAACCCTTAAATTGCCCAATAAACGTAAAATACCATTCCGTTTGGAAAATTCGTGATTTTTAAGAAAATTCGGTCTTACGTAGCAGTATTCGATTGCGGGGGTTGTACATTATGTTGTGAGTCAAATATTTTTATTTCTTTGATCGATTATATTAAAAAAAAACCACAAGCAACCCTGAAATTGACAAGTATAAAAAATTCCATCCCCTTTCAAAAATTCATATTTTTTAAGAAAATTCGCTCTTACGTAGCAGTATTCGATTGCGGGGGTTGTAAATTATGTTGTGAGTCAAATATTTTTATTTCCTTGATCGATTATATTAAAAAAAAACTACAAGAAACCCTGAAATTGACAAGTATAAGTAAAATTCCACCCCGTTTCAAAAACTCGCATTTTTTAGGAAAATTCACTCTTATTTTCGTAGCATTATTTTATTGCGGGGGTTGTAAACCTTGTTGTGGGTCAAATATTTCTAAGTCTTTGATCGATTATATTAAAAGGATATACAAGCAACTCTTGAATTGCCAAGTATACTTAAAATACCATTCCGTTTGTAAAATTCGTAATTTTTAAGAAAATTCGTTCTCACTTACGTAGCAGTATTCGATTGCGGGGGTTGTAAATTATGTTGTGAGTCAAATATTTTTATTTATTTGATCGATTATATTAAAAAAAACTACAAGCAACCCTGAAATTGGCAAGAATAAGTAAAATTCCACCCCGTTTCAAAAATTCGCTCATATTTACGTAGCATTATTCGATTGCGGGGGTTGTAAACCTTGTTGTGAGTCAAATATTTCTATGTCCCTGATCGATTATATTAAAAAGATATACAAGCAACCCTTAAATTGAAAATGTTTCGGCCCTCTCTACTGCACAGTTGTTTTTGGACGCTGTATAATCGCCAATTAATAAGCGACTTACTGGACAATCACGTAAAGAGGAAGGCAACTGATGTGTTTATCTAAAACTAGACTATAAATTGCGAAGACCTTCAGTGCAGAATCTCTTTGTTGTTTTGCTTTCACATGATGAAACAATCAAAAAACTTACTCAAAATTGTTGTAGTTGGTGATAACAAAGTGGGAAAAACTACATTAATCAGATGGAAAACAAGTGGTTCCTACCAAGATTTAACTGGTCCAAGCGAGTGAGTCAGAATTTGTTTATACCTTAGGCTACTTCGTTCTACATTTGTAGAGTATTTTATCCCACTTCATTTAGTGTTGATAGCAAATTATCGCTAGCTGGCTTTATCACTGATTGTCCCAGCGGAAGTGATTATACGACAATCAGGTCGTGTTTGTATAAAAATGTGCAGAAAATTATCACTGAATATTTCACTTACATTTGTTCTTTTAGGCCAAGGTGATCTTAGTATGCTACTCCGTCGACGATGAGCTCTCCTTTTTTCACGTGGTGCGCAAGTGGGTCCCAGAAATTACTAAGCACCAATCCCGAATTCCATTTATTTTAGTGGGTGAGTTTGGCGCATTGATCAATACTTTGCAATTTTAATGGTGACAGGTACGAAGAGTGACTTAGTGGCGAAAATATCGACAAACGAAGGCAAGCAGTTGGCTGAGAAATTACATGCGGCTGCGTTTCTGGAGTGCTCTTCCAAAGACGGAACCGGAATAAAGGAAGTTTTCACAACAGCTCTTAATATTTATACTCGATCTTTTGCATATAAGCGTAGAAATAAGAGACCATGTAATATTATGTGATTGCGACAATATAATCTAATCAGATTTATGAGTAATGCGCCCATCTCCTAATCCCTGGTGGTTTGACTCATTCAGTGATTATTGGGCATCGTAATGGATCGGCTTAAAGTGGTCATAGTTGGTGATAGTTTCGTTGGAAAAACCAGTTTTACAATGCGACTGGTTAACGATGTCTTCCCAGAGAAGCATGTGCCGACTGTGTATGTGAAAATGTTAACATTAGTCCCAACCAACCAATCGCTCTGTGTTACAGATCGGACAAAAGCAAGGTGGATTTCTCTTTTGAAGGTTTCCGTTTCACAATTGATGTTTTCGATTCCGCCGGTGGAGAAGATTTCCACAGACTGCGCCATTTACTATATCCAATGGTAAGTTTCCAAGTCCATCACTTCCATCCTAAATTTTGCAATTTAGACGGACCTGTTTTTTCTGTGCTTTGCATTGAACGATTTAACCTCCTACAATAACGTCGTAAATTACTGGCTACCAGAATTAAGGCATCATCAACCAAGTGTACCCATTATTTTAATAGGTAAGTGTAAATTTCTGCATTTTGAATCGTAACGGTTTATTTGCAGGAACAAAATCTGATTTAGAACAAACCGTAATGGCCGACTGTAAATCACTCATGCAAAGCTACCCAAAGGTGAAAATCTTACTGAGATGTTCAGCAAAAACCGCCTCAGGTGTACATGACATCGTCGAAGCCGCTGTCGCAATTTGTTTAAGGAAGAGGAAACTAAAACAGAAAAAAAAGTGCATAATTTTGTAATTAGTGTCACCTACTGCGTGTCCCCTACTCTTGATCTAATGATTGGACTTCCTAAATTAAGCCGACCATAAAATGTAAAACTACGTTAAATTTCGAGAGAGTATCGTGCCTCTAATGAATTAACAAGGACAGTTTCGGGTCATCCCTTGAAGGTCTTGATTGAAATTGACAAACTGAAATTAAAAAGTTGTCGTTTTAAACTTAGGTAGGGGGCGAATAAAAGCGAAGCAAAAAATGAGTTTCGAGTTGGAAGTTTCGGAATTAAGACGCAAAAGCAAATCCTTATAAATTGAAGAGCATTTGTAACAAAGGGCTACATTTCTTTTTCATTTCGATTTAAAACAGTCACTTATTGCAGACTTTTCCAATAGGAACGGCATGATTGTAGATTGTACAATGAAATAAAGCGAAGGGTACTTCAAATACTTAATATCAAACTCTGTTGTTTACAGGTATTTCTGCAGTAGCATTAAAGGTGACATGTGGCACTATGATATAAAGACGAACATACTTTAAAAGTTTGATTATAATCAAAGCTGTAGCTTGACTTTTTAATTTCCATGTATCAATGCAAGATAAGCAGCCCTTAATACACTTAAGTGGTGGAAGTCCAGCTTTCATGGGAAATGAAAATGTTTATACAGCTTCCTAGCATCTTTCCAAAAATGTCTTTTCGCTATCTTATCTTCTAGAGTGCTCAAAACACATCCAACACCGCAAATTGCCTATAAAGCGTTAGAAAGCTCTGAAAATATAATGTGGAACCTTGGCTTCTAATGCTTGGAATACTATAAAGGAACCTTTAAAAAACTATGAAAAGAGCTTTTGGTGCTTCTCAAACTCTTAAGAGGCTTTAGAAGCCAATTGATTACAGAGCTTTTCCAGACTTTTCCATTGACTCAGTAAAGCACTTATGTATCTCTGAAATTCGATGCATTAGATTTTTTGAAAGCACTAACCATTATGAACACTTTTTACAGTAATCGAAGTCGAATAGTCTCCAGACTATTGCTTTATAATGCATATCCAGAGCCCTGTAGTATCGTCACAAAGCTGCTTAGACCCTTTCCAGATTTCCTTAGCAATTCCTTTTTCATAGCTTTCAATTCCTTTCTACAGCTTTATAGAATCTATGCTGTAGAGATATCCTAAAAAGTTCCATATCCTTTTTAGATTTCAGAACATTCTAATCCGTTTAGCTCATTTCTTGCTCTAGCACTTTAAATTATTTTTAAAACACTTTATTGGTTGTTCAGTTGTTTGCTCTGATGATGAAAGTTTTACATTTGAACCGCGTACAGTTTATTAAAGCGTGTGGTTTCTTGATAGAATTTTTTAAACCTTCCACATACCATTTTCAGCCCTTAACAGAGCTTTACAGTGCTTATCTAGGAGCATTCTACGTTTTCAAAGCCTTTTAGACTTCCGGAAAGGGTCTAGCTAGAACACTCTACACAGGGTCCCTGTTTTGGGTTTACAGCTACATAGGCACTTTGCCGCCTTATGTGGGGATGTCGCTGCCAGCTGATCACAATTTGAATAAATCAAATTAGAATCAGAAGCCTTCGAAAATCCTTCGAAACCCGACGGATCTTGGGTGCCTCATGAGTTTCAACAATCTCACAGGAGTATATCGAAAAACTAAAGCATCCATATAATCATAAGAAGCTAGGGAACGTGATTGATCTGAAGATTTGTAAAAAATGGAAAGGATCATCTGAATATAATGAAGTCTAAAGAATCGGGGAAATTCAGGAACTGAATTGTCCGAAAAACATTAAAAACTTGAAGAATTTTGTGAACCTAAATTTTTAATCAAAGCAACGGACCAAGAATTATAAGGGGAGTCCGATGTTTCCCGCGAAAAAGCTCGTGCATTTGCACAATTGAAATTATGTAACGTATTATTATTATTATTATTATATCAGAAGGTACCTAAAATATCTAAAAAACCAACAGAGGAATAGTTTGGATCAGAAGAATACAAATAATTATTAGCTAAAGAATATCAAGAGTCTAAAGAACCCAAAGAATCTAAAAAATTATAATTGTAAGAATCTTCTGAATATCCAAAGAAATGTTAAAAGGATAAAAAATGAACGGTCATGCAGTGAAAGATATTAGAAAGAATCAGAAGTTCGAGTAATCCAGAAAAAGTAAAGCATCCCAAGGACGACTCGAAGAATCGATCAAAACTGAAGCATTCCAAGATTTTGAACTAGTAGCCCAATCTTGGAACTGAAATTATAGATTCTACAGGCCACATTCTATTAGAAAATTTTTTTTCCGGGTCGATCTGAGACAATTTTTTCTCGGGCCTCAAAAAAAGGCAGTGTATAACCTTCCATTTTTACCAAAAATCGACTGCACCAAAATTTCTCGGGAAAACATTTTTTTCTTACTAATTTTGGAGCGTAGAATCCAAAACAATTCGTACTTTTTCGATCAGACTTCTCAATCAAAAGTTATAGACTAGAAACCAATTTCGAAAGAAAATTCAAAGGGCTGTAACTTTTGAACTAGTAGCCGAATCTTGGAACTGTTTGAAATTATGGATTCTACAGGCCACATTCTATAAGAAACTTTTTTTTTCGGGTCGATCTGAGACAATTTTTTTTTCGGGCCTCAAAAAAAGGCAGTGTATTTTACCAAAAATCGACTGCACCAAACTTTCTCGGGAAAACATTTTTTCTTCCTAATTTTGGTGCGTAGAATCCAAAACAATTCGTGCTTCTTCGATGAGATTTCTCAATAAAATGTTATAGACTAGAAACCAATTTCGAAAGAAAATTCAAATAAAGGCTGTAACTTTTGAACTAGTAGCCCAATCTTGGAACTGTTTGAAATTATGGATTCTACAGGTCTCATTCTATAAGAAACTTTTTTTTTCGGGTCGATCTGAGACAATTTTTTTTTCGGGCCTCAAAAAAAGGCAGTGTCCTTTTTTACCAAAAATCGACTGCACCAAAATTTCTCGGGAAAACACTTTTTCTTATTAATTTGGGTGCGTAGAATCCAAATCAATTCGTACTTTTTCGATCAGACTTCTTAATCAAAAGTTATAGACTAGAAACCAATTTCGAAAGAAAATTCAAAGGGCTGTAACTTTTGACCTAGTAGCCGAATCTTGGAACTGTTTGAAATTATGGATTCTACAGGCCACATTCTATAAGAAATTTTTTTTTCCGGGTCGATCTGAGACTTTTTTTCTCGGGCCTCAAAAAAAGGCATTGTATAACCTTTCTTTTTTACCAAACATCGACTACACTATAAAAAAGCGCTTATATTGTTTGTACTTTGGGGTACACTATAGTGGAATTTTTTGTTAGAATCTCTATTAATTTAAAATAAAATTGTTCAGTATGAAAAATATATAGCATGGATTGTTTATTTCGTTAAATTGTAACATATAACTTTTGCATCATAAATAAAGAAGATCAAGTGACATATTATTTATTGATTTAAAGGTATAATTCAGGTAACGTATCGATTTTAGTCTTGATGAGGTATTTAAATTTGGCGCTTTTTTTGAACACATCGTTCCTAATTTTTCTGGTCACAAATCTATCCAAATTAAGTGTTGGATATTCCAATAGCACATTATTTACCTTATTATTCAACTAAGGAGAACATAAATAAAATAATGCACGCCATTGTGTGGAGGGCGCCGAAATTATTTATTCCCCTAGGATTATTCGCCCTCGGAAAATTTACCGCCTGAATATCCGCAAGCGGAATAGTCACCGCGTGGTAAAAAAAACCATTGGCCCCAGGAAAAGTCGTCCCCGGAGTATTTGTTTCCAGATGCACCCCTGAAAATTTGCCGGCAGTAATATTCCGCGGGCAGAGAATTTTTTTGGGGATAATCTCCCTACAATCTAAAATCTCACCAATGCACTTATAAAATAACGTAACAACCAAAAATAAGTTGCTAATAACCCCATAAATTTAAAGGGAAGGAGACATTTATGGGGAAATTCTGTATACTGACACTAGCATTTATGTTAAACGTTCTTACGTGGAGCGATAATTTGAGACAGGCTAAGACGAGTTTCTTAACATTAATCCGTTAGGTCCGGATTTTCCTGGACTTGAGTTTTCCTGGCGAAGGAGTATTCCAGCGGGAGCGACTTCTACATGGACGAAATTTGTTGGAGCGGATTCTCAGGGGCGAATTTTCTGGGGCAAATTTCTAGGCAAATTTACTCGGGAGAGAGTTTTCTTATGTACGAATACTTCGGGGGAATGTGAAGGAGACGCTATACAAATTCTCGGAGATATCGCGGAAAAAATGTGCCATTGTGGAGAAAAAAAAATGCCATATACAGGCTGATTCAAATTCGATGGCCACCATGGGGATCTCGGGAACTGTAAGAGATAGGTAGGTAGTTTAAATTTGGTAAAGTTGCGTATTTTGATGTTTAACAAAATGCAGTGTTGAAACTGAAAAAATTTCTATTACTTTCGGAGATATCCGGAAAAAAACGAAATTTTGCCGAATCGCTTTTATTTTTTACTGAAGTTATTTAAAAAGATTAATTCGAAATAAATGACAGATTATTATGGCCACTTATTTCTCTCTACAAAATGTTGCTTTTAATAAATTTTAAGTTAGACGTTTTGTCTCCTGTCAACCATCATCAACTTTATTTTATTTATGGAAATCATTTTTACTTTTTGTGTCATTTGATAGAGCATTTTTTTCTGATTTAAAAAATGTAAATATCACTATTTATTAATAACTCCAGTAAACAATAAAAACAATTTCGCAAAATTTCGTTTTTTTCCGGATATCTCCGAAAGTAATAGAAATTTTTTTAGTTTCAAAACTGCATTTTGTTACGCATCAGCAACGTTTTGACCATCAGTCAGATCTTGTTGGAAGCTATACCACATTTCCCTTATCGGTAGCTATGTCTTACGCCCCCACAATCATATATACACGGTATTTTGGTAGATTTCACTAAAAACCCTTCACAAAATTGTACTCAATTTTTGGTTCACTTCTATTGGCGGCACGAGAAAAAGAGACCGCGATTCGAGGTTTAAGAAACTTTAAACCGCGTGACAAAATTCGCACTGGAAGGTAAAATGCTGACGACCAGAAGCCGCGCGCCTTGCAAAAGGTGGAATCCCTAGCAAAAAAGAAAACTCCGTCACGCAGAAGTTGTGCGCGTCTACAAGAGCTTCCCCACGACACCAGTTTAATATCAATCGGACCAAAACTGTAGAAGAAGATAGGAAAAAATCATCACGTTTGTAAACTACGCTCGGGGATGGCGCCCAGATGTCAACCCCACATCATTCCTGGGTTCTTCTACGGGCCCTCATTTGCTGCCAACAACAACAACAATTTGATTTATTAGTACCGACAATTACATACAATGTATTTAGCCGGGATCCTCCTTAAATATTTAATTATAACTCAAATTTGGTTTAACTTAATTTTTGATCTTATAGGTGGTGAAATAAAAGTAAAAAGTTTTCTTAATATAAATTTGTAACAACTTCAAATTATTAAAAACAAAATTTTGTAATAACAATAATTATAATTTAAATAAAAATTTCTAATATTTTAATGTTCTTTCTAAAATGTTTCATCCTAAACATCAACTTTAAATTTAACACTTTTCATTGCGAAATTACTTAGACAGGACCACCAATCTTCCTTCCTCTCCAAATCCGAAACATCACCAAAATTTCTCGGCCATCTCAAACCCAATCTTATCAATTTAATATCGTTCAATCTTCGGTTATCCTCTTCCAATGGACAATCAAACAAAATGTGTCCCACATCATCCACTCCTCCACAATCGCACAAATCACTCTCCTTTTTCCCAAATCGTTTTAAATACCCACTAAAATTCCCATGTCCAGTAACCAGCTGTATCAATGAATAATTTAAATCTTCCTGAACAAATTTATTTCTATTATGAATAGAAGAAATAAATTTATATGTCAATCTTCCACTCTTTGCTTCAATCCATCTTCTGTTCCATAAATTTAAAGAATTTTGATGTAATTTATTTTTAACATATGACAGAGGAATTTCGTTAAATGTAATTTCTAAATCGTTTTTTGCGGCTTCTTTTGCTAATGTATCAGCTCTCTCATTACCAAAATTTCCGGTGTGACTCTTTGTCCAATAAAATTTCACTTTAATATTATTATTTTCTTCTAAATTATGTAAATTTTCACGTATTTTAAATTTCAAATTATTACATCTTTTCGTTGATGTTATATAATTTAAAGCTGATAACGAATCCGAATAAATTGAAATAGATTGATTGTAATAATTTTGTTTTATAAATTTTAACGCTTTTTCTATTCCTGTATTTCAAATACCGTACATTCCTTTCCTAATTTTAATTTTTCATAGTAAATTTCCAAATTATTATTAAATACTACAAACGCTGCTCCTGTTCCATCTTCTAATTTTGAACCATCCGTGTAAATTTTTATTGTATTATTGTCTTCTTCCGATTTATAAATTTTATAATTTAAATTTTGAATTTTAGGGTGTCCCAAAGAATTAAAAGTTTTATAATTTTCTATTGTTTTATTTTCAAATTCTGTTTCAATTTTGTCGAATTTATTTGACTTTACAATTTTAAATTTTGCCGATTCCAAAATTTCCAAATCAATGGGTTTAATGTTCGCCAATATTAAAACTGCCTCACTTGGTGACGTTCTATAAGCCCTTATCATTTTTAATGCTATCGTCCTTTGTGCACCAATCAACATATTTCTTTCTTTTACACCCAATCCCTCGTACCAAATTTCCGCTCCATACGTTACTGCCGGTAATATTGAACCTTTATAAATCATTTTTATTATTTTCTTCTTCAATCCCCAATTAATTTTCACAACTGATCCAATCTGTCCACTAATATTTTTAATTTTTTTCGAGATATATTTTACATGCTCCTTCCAATTTAATTTGTTATCTAAAATAACACCCAAATATTTAATTTTATCTTTACATTTTATAAATTTATCGTTTAATCTAAAACTTGGTCCAATTTGATTTTTGTTTTTCCCAAAAAATAAAGCTTCGGACTTTTCAGCATTAAATTCTAATTTATAATCTTTAGTCCATTTATTCAAAATTGTTAAACATCTGTTTCCTGTTTCTTTTAAAATTTTAAATTGTTTGGCACCTATTATGAGTATTGTGTCGTCCGCATACGATATTAATTTTGAATTATTCGGAAGTTTTTCTCTAAATATGGTATTATATAGAATTTTCCAAAATACCGGACCACAACAACTACCTTGAGGGCATCCTTTTTTTTTTGCTGCCAGTCAGCCAAAGTGAGATGAAAAGTACAAATAAATCTGCAAAAAATGCGCTAAACATCTGCTATAAAAGTAGTAGTATTTTCCTCGTCTTGAAGTTCGTATTAGACACACATTTTCAAGATCAATCAAACTTTCCTAAACAAGAAAGTTATGTTGGAATGTTTTCTATAACCCTGCTAGCAATTAAAAAGTGAAAGCTATCTCAAATTGACTGTTGCTTTGGAAAGTCCTGAGAAATTGAGTTTAGGTGTTCCAAGTTACCAAAATAATAATCGTTCAATAGTCGAGTCCAAAGGAGTCTCTTGCCTTGAGGAAGCGCCAAATTTGACGCTTTCTTTACAGAAAACCATCACTTTGACAGTGCCTTTGTTTTGGATAAATCCCAAGTCAAGATTTCTTTAGACTATGGTTGTAGTGTAAAATTAACGCCCCTGCCGAGGCCTTTGCGTCAGATACTGCTACTAAATTAATGTAAATGTCCGTTCATTGTGACAATTACTGATTTGGAACTGTGCGAAATCGCCACTATGGAATTTTGTTATCTACCTACTTCCTTTCTGTCTATCAACTTTGTCTCTGCTTTCGCCTTTAGTGTACGTGAACTTCGATCTCACGCAGCAACATTGCAAAAAAATTTAAAGTACAGTCGGTTGCGAATTTTCACGATAACCTTAATCCAATAAAGTACCTACATCATCGTATCTTTACGTAAGGTTTCGTTATCAGAAAAATGTAGAGTAAATAGGTATCACCCACCACCAGAAACTCTAATCTTATCTAAAGTGATATCTGCTAACTTCAATTCTTCGATTTAATAACAGTACCTATCTACTTGTGTGTGTTTAAAAAACTGTTTTTGCGTGATTTTGACAGTGACAGCTCAGGTAAGGTGAATAAGTTTGTTATAAACTGGAACAAAGCGATGCGATGGAAATATTTTTGAAAAGCTAAAAAATTGAGTCACTGCTTAATGTAGGTACGTCATTTTACTGGTAAATATTGACCCATGTAAATAGCGAATGATTAGACACCTTTGACTGAGATTTATCGCTTGTAAAAACTGTAATTTAAGCCACTTTGGATTGATTTAAACCTAAATGTCTCTGCCATTAACGTTAAAAATTAGGAAGGATGAAGAATTTGAAATTCCTTATGTGCCAGTTGCAAGTTTAAAAATTTAACACACAGGAATTCATCTAAATTTTTTTATCTATAACTGCTTAATCCACGCTGTTTTGATAGTGGGTATTTATTATTGCCACTCATTATATATCACAACAAGAATGTAAAATTCGGTCAGTACATTGAAGGTTAATTACAAACCTTGCGTTATATTCACATATCACCGCCCGCTATTCGTACTAGTTTCCAGAATTGTGCAATCAGTGTTAACTTTTATGTCACATTTGGATATTCACGGATAATTACGCTGCCTACCTTATCTATGTGTTACTTTATACCGGGTATAAATCTGCATCATTAAAGATAGTCCCAATGGCTCTCACTCCGTTTAAATGCCGATTCAAGCTCTACAAACGAGTAAATTTCGTGCAAATAGGAAAACACTCAAAGCAGCCATGGACCACGAGCAAGGAATAGATAGATTGTTTAATAATATTGTTCAGGTTGTTTTTTAAGACGAGTGTGCGTTTAATAATAACCGAATTTAAATAGTAGAGTTGGCAGAGGATAATCTTATCTTTTTTTGTTCTACATTTTCTTGTAAAGATGCGGGGAAAAGTGAGAAAAATAGAATCGATTGTAAAAGTTCCTATCTCGATAGCTTTGGAATCGAAACAGTACCTAGTTTGAATACCGAAATCGAAGACGAACAACATCAAATTAGTAGAACAACATTTCCCTTTAGTGAGGTCGTTTAGTCGTTTACCTCTCAGATACAATCGTCAAATTTTGCGTAAAGCTTCTCGAGATCCTAACAAACAATTTTCAAGGAGTTACCACTTCAAGAAGTTAATGGGATCCCTTTTTATGAAGTTTCGAACTCTTGAAAATTAACATTTTGTCATTTTTATCAGAAACTTGAATTTTTACATCTTTTTCTCAGCACAATTTTATGGCCCTTACAATGATACCAAACCAAACATACACTACACCTTTTCATAACTTTTAATCGACACTTATCGGCCCGATCGACAATTGTCAGTCCGATTTCATTACCATGAAGGGTGGAATGTATTGCAAAAAAAACTCCAGGCCTCTAAAACAATTCCCCTAAAGTAGTTCCAAACCGCCGAAGTGGATCCGGATGGATGGATGGACACACGGACAGCCGGACGGACGAAACGCAAACAATAGTACATTTTTTTAATTCTTAAAAATGCGCGCTAAATGAATAAGGGAGAAAAAAACAGAAAATATGAAAGGGTAAAGGGCAAGGAAGGTGTAAAAGAGACACCGGAGAGGTGGCCACCACGGGATGTTAAAGAGGCATGGACATGCAAAGAGATCTGTTAGGGGTGCGAAGAATACGAAACGTCAATGGAAACGCGAAGAAATGTGAGGGACCGAGGGTGGTTTAAAGTAGGACTGCAGGGGGTGACTTAAAGAGGTGTAAAAGAATCACGCAGGGGGTTGATACAAACAGCTTACAATAGAGAAGTGAAGGATTCATAAAGAGGGAGGTTTGGGGCATGTGTGAGTTGGTGGAAAGAAATCTAGACATATTATTCCTGTCCTGCCAAAAAGACATGAAAAAGTGTGTAGAAGTAGTGAGGGGTATTTCAAACAAGGATGATGACGAAAGGAGTGAGGCGTAAAGAACAGTATAATATAGGTGGTCGCTTTGACGTTTTAAAAATTTGGTGTTTATTTAGTGTTTTGTTAAGCATAGGGAAATTTCCACATGCACCGTTTCATAGCAAACTTAAACGAAAGTAAGTCTGGCGATAATAAAAACGTATTGGAGAAAGCGAGCGCGGTTGCCACGATCTCTTCGGACCTAAAAGTTGCGTTCGTTCCATCTCCGCCGGCTGTGCCGAAATGCGGGTTTTCTATTGGTTGGCAGGGCACGACAATCGAGGTCATTGCGTCCAGAAAAGAAGGCCCGTGTCCTTTTAAAGGTCGTGCCTGTAAATCTCCCATGAGACTTTATATTTATAGGTGCTCAAAAATGTTTAAGATCGTATGAGAGCAAGTGTATAAGGGTGTTTAACAGCTTTGAAAGTCGCTTTGAGCAATTGAATTTCTACTTATAATATCCTATTCCTTTAGACAGAATCTTTAAGGACCTTCAAACGTTTTCCATGTACTTTCCAAAGCCCTCAAAAGACATTTGGTTTCAGATCGTTCCGTTGTGTATAAAATCGAGCACATGACAAAAATACAGGTTTACTATTCACTTAAAAAGGTACGCTAGTCGGCGTTGTTGCGTTCAGAAAATGTGTCCCGTTTCAGAACTTCTAACGGGCGAGATCCAAATAGCGAGAAAAGTGGAAGAACGATCGTTCTAAACTGATTTTCGCGAACGAGTACGTACTGATTTGGGCACCCTTATTACTATTATTCTTGGTTTATTTCAAATAAAATGAAAGGTTTTGGTTTAATTTCAAGAGCATAGTAGCACAGAATTAGCAGTAGCGAGCAACGAAGAAAAACTTTCGATTCGAAGGAAGGGTGGTAAAATATAAGCGAAGGAACATTTTCGACTCGAAGACCCGCTTTTCAAATAAAAAATGGAACGAGTTTTTTTTTTCAAATCGCTAACACTAACGGCTAGTTAAAATCGGGTGCATTTTGCATTTTGATAGATGCAGAAAAAAGAACGTTGAATTGATTTTATTCCCTGCGGTCTTACGTTATTATTGAAAACGTTGAGCCCTATAAGGACTCTCTTCCTTTCTTGACGAAGATTCCATATCACACAGACTTCTCTTCTAGTATTACGGTGGATGGTTCCTTTCCAAAAATTACAGTGTAAGTGCTATGGGCAGTGTACGTTGTGGGGAAGAATGTTAAACCTGGTGGTCTGGGGGTTGTGGAATACCCCCCTTCAACGCCTCCGAAGATTTTGAAAGGTGTAGGGAAAAAACATGGAATTATTCTCTGGGGAGTATTCCATATCCTCCAGACCGACCGATGGTACGTTATAATTGTAAACGTTCAGCTCTCAGGGGCAGTAGGCGAAAAAGAAATTTCGATCAGGCCGACAATATTGTCGATCGAATCAAAATAAATTAATTTTATTTACTACCAAAATGTTAGAAGTGCAAGAACCAAATGCAAGGACATTTATTTAAACTTATTGGGTAATGATTATGATATTGTTATATTTACGGAATGGGGATTAAGTAGTTTTTAGGAACTTTACCTTTTTTTTGTAATTCTTTTGACGAAATTGACTATGTTTTAAAACCCCGTTCTTATATGTAATTTGTTCCCGTTCTATTATTTTCATTAAACGTTTATTTATTAAAAAAAATGAAATAGTACTTTCAAAGGTTCAGAATTATTTGATAGTAGGTACAATATTTTCAGGAAAGATAGATCTGGCAATGACCGTTTCGGGGGTGTTTTAATTGCAAAAAAAATCGTATAATGCCTCGATTGATAATAATCAGGAATGTGTATTAAATTTATTGTTTATTATTATTATTGTAGGTGATTTCCTAGACCCACAGAAACCATCTAAAACTGTTAAACACTTGGAAAATTTTAAATCCGCGTATAATTTGACGTCCTTTAATACCGAAACAAACGTTTTAAATCGCAAAATTCAACCAAACCACACCAAAGTAACTGTTTCGGAACCATTATGTATAACAGAGACAAATGAAAAAGAAATTGGTGAAGCAATTGATTGAATTAAAGTACAAGGACCTGATGGTATTCCTGCATATTATGCCGTAAAAGGTTGCAAAGATTCCAGTATTTGAAGCTAACAAATTTCCTCCTAAATGAAAAACTACAAAAGTATGTCCACTGCATAAATTTGGGCCCAAGAAAACATTGCAAACTATAGAGTAATAGTAGTCTTATCAGCACCTGCAAAAATATTTGAAAAAGTGTCGCAAAATGTCAAAACATACACAGGGTAGCCATTTGAAAACGAAACAGAGCGGTTTTTAGGGACTTCAAGACATCTACGAAAAAATCCCAGGACCTGTCATTTTTTATTCAAGGGGAAACCATTTTTTTGCTAGTTTCGCCCTCCTGAGGGCAAAGCCCCAGCGGGGGTGACAAACGCCGCCAAAATTTTAAATCGAAAGAGGGGTCAAGTGATACCTTATTTTGAAGGTATTTTTATGTGGATTATAACCCTTTAAATTTTAAATCGCTACTAATTTGCGTAGCCGGTACAGGGGCTAATATACATTACAAAAACGTGTCATTTTTCTTATGAAAAACAATGCTTGTAAAGGAATTTGTTAAATAACAAAAATAAACCAAAAATGTTGTTCTCCTACATTCTGAATCGTACTTTTTGTTGTTTTTTCTTTTTAATACTCGTAGGTACATATGCCAATTCCTCGTACACAATTGGTTACATTTCTTTCTTACACATCTCATACGTTTAATGTTTCTTCGAGGGTAGCACAAAGATCTAATCTTGGCCCTCTCCTTTTTCTGTTATTTACTAATGATTTATCTAACGTTGTGACATTTAGTGAGCCTCTACTTTTTGCTGATGATTTTAAATTGACCCATCCAATATTGTCCCATTGTCCGATTGTTTGAAGCTAAAATATGATCTAGACGCAGTGATGGCGTGGAGTAAGGAAAATGAATTGCATTTAAATATTAAAATTGCAAATCGTTGAGGTTCTCGCGAAAAAGAGAGGATGCAATGCAATTACAAGTTGACAGATCAACCTTTGGAAGCTGTAGATTACCTAGACGATCTCGGTATCGTTTTCGCTCGCGTTTTCGATAAGAAATTGTCTATTAACATTCATATTGAAAACAAGATTAAAGAGGCGTATTCAAGTTTGGGCTTCATTTTCAGATCTTCCAAAGATCTTAAAAACAGAAGTTAGTCACACACTAGTCCGGCCACATCTTGAGTATGCATCCATCATATCGGCACCTTATTTAAATAAATACCAGCAGGCCATAGAAATGGTTCACAAAAAATTCACGTATGCAGTACTTAAATCTTTGCCCATTATTCGGATCTATTGCAAACATATTGTATGAAAAGCCTGAGTTATCGGAGAAGAAATCATCTTTTAATTTTCTTTTATAAACTTTTAAATAACCAAGTGAGTTAATCACATTTGTTCTCATTAATTAATTTCAATGTTCCGGACCACAGAACTAGATGTAAATTCATATTTTTTAAGATACCTCCATCCAAATCCATTTTATTAAATCACACAATAGCTATATTTTTTTTTTATTTTTTTTTATTACCTTTATTTTATAGTGGGCGAAGTGTTAGCAATTTGTTACTCTTCCCACTCAACCCACTATGCAATCACAAACAGCCATGCCTTACCTGGGGGATTCGAACCCAGGACCCTTGTAGCCAAAGTTAGAGCTTCTAACGTAAGCTCATCTGAGCTACACGCAGGTTCTTTGGAAATTTTCGATGTAACATTATCGCATTTCAAGAAACAGTTAATGATTATTTAGTTAGTTTTTGGTTTTTCCTTTACCTTATACTAATCAATTATTATTTATTCATAATTTATATTATCACAGAATATTTAAGAGTTATTTTAGTCCTCAAAACTGTCATTGGATACAATGTGTCTGTTGTTTTGAGTATTTCAATAAATAAATAAATAAATAAATAAGATTGATCTTCATCTTCGATTACTTAATTGCAGAAGATTAATATTCCATGATTCTGCAAATGAGGGACACAATTCGGATTAATTACGAACTGGTCCTGGCAGACTTTAGAATTTAGAAGTCTCTAACAATTCTCTATAATGCATCAACTGGGAGAATAAACCCGCAAGATAGAATGTACGACTTCATAAAAGATTTTTGGGCCTAAAAGCTTTCTCTTCAAGTATAAACGCCATTATTAATTTAAATATGATACGAAGGAGAGCGGACCGCTATCACTCAACTTAGCACGGATACTGAGCACAATATATCAGTAAATTACATTTCATATTCTCAATCATCCACTCTGTGGCCTACATTTTGAGTAACTACAGTTATAATTTCGCAACAGAAGTAAACTTTAATGCAACTGGCAACTGAATCAGTAAAATGACTTTCCTTGCACTACAAACATTGATTTAACACTCTAAAAATGTTCCGCATCCAACATTAAAGAGTGGTTGCGATTTCATTAAACTCGGCACGTTCGAGACGTTTCCGTCAGATAATGTCGAGCTAGATTTCCATTTTGTGCAACTTTTAAGAGCGACTCGTCTAAACAAACACAGCGTGATGAACAAAATAATATTACTTGCAGTGCTATGATTGCATACGAAAAATGGAAACGTACAAAACTCACATACGTATGACCGTAGTTGGAGACGGAGATACGGGCAAAACGTGCATGCTTATAGTCTACAAGGATAAGAAGTATGAAGACTACTACATTCCGACAGTGTAACTAACCCTCTAAATTTCGGATTTGAATCTATAATTGTTGTTTTCAGGTTCGACTCGTATTCAATGAACGTTAGAGTGAATGGACGAACCTGTACCATAATTCTGCAAGATACCGCCGGACAGGAAGAATACGATAGATTACGTCCTCTATCGTATCCCGAAACGGATGTATTTATTATGTGTTTCTCTGTCGATAAGAGAGCTTCGTATAACAATATTATCAATAAATGGATTCCGGAAATACGTCATCATCGACCAACAGCAAAAATTATTCTAGTCGGTAAGGAAGGATGGTGATGAACTTAGTAGATTCATTTAACTGCTGGGTGATAGCTATCTATGCCACCACTCAACAAACTTTTAGAGGGACAGTGAAGTTTCCCAACCCGTTTTTTTCCTAATGTCGAGATTTATCTCGTATTTTGAAAAAAATTATGCTTTAAAAGCCGACACCATTTGAATTCCGTAATAGACTACGTTACGTAGATGGTGATGAACTGTAAGACTTTCCAAAACGTTAATCAATTGTGGAAGGTGTCAAAATTAGAAAAAAAGAATATTGATTCGCAGTAGTAATCACATTATAATTGGCTTCCGTTACGTCCTGCTATGATGTAGGTTATTATTCATATAAAAAGTTACGGGAAAATAATCATCACTAATTCCGTTTTATTGGGGGTTTCCTCAACTTCCAAATGGAACATTACAAGAATGCAATTAACGATACTTTTTCGTTCAGTCTTTTCTATATAATTCCAGCGTTCTGTGTCATCGATCTGTCTTTTTATTAGGTACCTCATCTCTTTTTCTGTCATCTACGTATCATATCGTGTATATTTTCACCGCCAGTTTTTAGCCTGATTAAACCTCTTGTACACATTCTGCCCCTTTCTCTTTTATTTCGTCATCTTCCTTATACAAAATTCATTCAAATACATATTCCGTTTTTTTATTTAATCTTTATTAGTGTCCTATTCTATTAGTTTCACGTTCCTTCACCCCCCATTTCCTCCATTGTATCATTTTCATATTCATTTCTTCAATTAATTTCTTCGCTAACCAACCTTTCGTTATATTAGCTTTTTTTTAATGATCTAATGATCATGATTGTATTATTGTGATTCTATACTGTTTTCATAGCACCTGTTAATTTTATTTTTTGTCAATTTCAGCAACTAAAACTGATCTCCGCGGAGAAAATCAAAAAACGATATCGATTAAAGAAGGGGAAGAATTACACCACAAAATCAAGTCTGACGGTTTCGTCGAGTGCTCATCCAAATTTATGTGGAATATCAACAGGGTGTTTGAAGAAGCTCTACTGAGCGTTGTCGGGAAACCGAAAGAACCTAAAAGCAGTAGGGGCTTTTGCATGTTATTGTAGTTAAAATCAATCTCTCTATTATAGACAAATTATTATATTTCAATAAATACTCCAACGTGTAGATTAATTTTTGTAATTTATGTACCATAAGTCAGCTTAACTTTAAATGAATGTTTATATAGTTCCCAGGCATTCTGATTTCATGTATAGCGATAGTTCCGCACCTGTAATCCAATTCAGCCTCATAATGGTATTTATCATATTAATAGTTCGATTATGGTTGGAAAAACATCCAAAGGCGCCCCAGAACTGAATCCTGCAAGGAAGAATAGTCAAGAATGTACACGAATCCAAACAGTGTTTACTAACGTTGAGAATATGGTATACATCTTCTTAATAATCCAAACCTCAAAAGTAACTGACCTCACACAAAAATGGAGTAGGACCAGGAATAGAACGAGTACCTATGTCACGTGCAATTGTGATAAATTTAAATTCTCAATTAAGGAAATGTATCTGTGTACCTAATTTTCTATATTTTACATTTTGCAAACGCGATATGTACGTATGATAAAAGTAAAATTCAAAATTCAAAGCAGGAAGCAAACCTCATTAATTGTTTGTTGAACTAGGGCTTTCTCGTATATATTAAGGGCCATACAGACGGAAGTTTTTGTACGCGTTGTGCATTCAAAAACGCACATACAACAACGTGAATTTGTGAATGCGCAACAGAAATTTTGTGCGTGCGTACAAAAAGTTTCAACGTGTGGATGCAAATTGTGCGTCGCACATCATTTCTGTTTTTTTACAAATGTCTAAAGGTAGAATACTGTCCCGCGAAATCCTGCGGGAATTTTTTGAATTATTTTGTTCATTTTCGTTAGAGCACAGCCGTGTACGTCACTGTTGCCAATACTAAATCAACTACTTTCTTGGACATCGCTCAAAATACTGCGAAATTGTAGATTTGCCTGTAGACAGTGGTAATGCACGTTTTTGTATGTGCGTTTTTGATACAGATACATAAACGCGTACAAAAACATCCGTCTGTAGCAGCCCTTAAAGTTCATGTAAAAGTTGATTTTATTTATTATTGGAATCTCGTACCTGTATCGGGATATTCCTGAATTTTTCCGCGAGTGAAATCCCGAGGGTTGAAAGGGGTGGAAAGTGGTGTTTTGAAAATTGTGGCAAAACTATTAATTTTAGACGAAAATGTTAAATGTAAAAGTTATAGAGATTAAAAAAATGAGCAACTTTTGTATCTGCACTATTTTCACGTAACCTCCAATTTTCCTAGAAAAACCGAAAATTTTTTCGTTTTTTTATTGTTATTTTTGCGAAAAAATGTCGTAGAGGTTTGAAATTTGAAGGAAACATAGCTTGTTTTATGATAAAAAAGAAAATAATTTGGGCCTGTAAAGTTGAACCGTTTCCAAGATTTCTGAAATAAACCATCTCTTCTTCAAGGAGATGAAAAATCTATTTTTTTTTATCGTACAGAGGTGCGCGGGGTAGCAAAATTTTCGTAATGAATTACATTTTACTAATCAAAAATAAAAAACATTATTCCAATAGAAAAATTTGAAGAAAAGCGGCAAAAACGGGGGGAACAGTTTTAAGATACACCGTTTTTGACAGTAGGTAAATAAGCTTTTTTGCAAATAAATTAACGTATTGGCTCCGCGCTAATAAAAAGTTTTTGAAATCTGTCTTGTCTCTCCTCTTTAATGTTGCTCAAATATTTCCCAGGACTGCCTTAATTAAAACATCTTTATTATTTTTTTCTGCATTTTTACCGCAATAAAAGCAATTCGAAGTAAAATCGAATTATTTTGCTTCCTGAACAATTTGTTTTTGTTCACTAACTCTTCTTCCTGCCTGTTTTACAGCTGCTGGGATTAAGATTTAAGCTAAGCCTGTTGATCGTTAATTTACAGGCATTATGAATAAAATCCTCATAAAGTTTATTCCAGGTTTTACCTCTCAAATCATTTGCTTTGGCCGGTTTTGCAAGTTTATCAACAGGCCCAAAGCGTTTGCATCAGCTATAAAACAGGCAGGAAGAAGAGTCAGTGAACAAAAACAAATTGTTCGGGAATCAGGAAGCAAGATAATCAGATTTTATTTCGAATTGCTTTTATTGCGGTAAAAACGCTGAAAAAAGAAATAATAAAGATGTTTTAACTAAAACAATAAGATAACAAAAGAGAATATTTTAAGCAAACATTAAAGAGAAGCAAGAAGACAGGTTTCGAAAAAATCTTTATTAACGTCCAACACGTTGATTTATCATGTCAAAAACCGTGCATATCTTAAAACTGTTCTTCCAGTTTTTGGCGATTTTATCGAATTTCGGCTATAGGAATATATTTTTTATTTTTGTTTATTAAAATATAAGTCTTCGCACCTCTGTACAATGAAAAAAAATAGATTTTTCATCCCCTTGAAAAGAGGTGATTTTTTTCAGCAATCGTGAGATCTTGGAAACGGTTCAACTTTACAGGCCCAAAAAATTATCTTCTTTTTTATCATAAAACAAGCTATGTCTCCTCCAAATTTCAAACCCCTACGGCATTTTTTCGCAAATAAAAAACGAAAAAAAAACAGTTTTTCCGGTTTTTCCAGGAAAATTGGAGGTATGTGAAAATAGTGCAGATACAAAAGTTGCTCATTTTTCTAATCTCTATAACTTTTACGTTGAACATTTTCCTCTAAAGTTAATAGTTTAGCCACCATTTGCAAAACACCACTTTCCACCCCTTTCAACCCCCGTGATTTCAACCGCGGAAAAATTCTGCTGTTTTAATTATTTTTTCCCAATTTCTATTCATTTCACCTGCCTGAAAAACCCGGTTTCGCCCGGTAACTAATTTTTTTTTGTAAAAAATATTATATATAGCCTGGACTATAAATGATAGGGACGATTTCTAATAAATAAAAATTCACATTTTACCGACACGGTAAAGTGTATACAGTCCTCCTTGGATGCTTCCGTGGAAAAGTTTCTCAGGAAATAATTAATAGGGGGAATTATGACGCTTGAATGTGTATTTAGTTTTGGCACTCGCATAAAGTTTTCTTTTGTTTTTAATTTAGGTTAGGGTTCATATTTAGTTTTATAATTAACGATTTTCTTTGGGTTTTTGTTGGTTGTTTTTATACCATGTGGCGTGCTATCCACTAGAATTCTTTTTATTTTTCTCTTGTGATTGTAAATTCTATCTAGTTCACCGTTGTTTCCCTTATACAGGGCGCGTTTTTATTTCAGAAAACAAATTAATATTAAAATCAATTGAATTTTTTTAAATAGCAATGCACACTTTCATTAGGCACATTTGATAGAGATTTTTTTCACTTTTCAATGACGTAACACATTAGCCACCCGTCTAGAAGAAATTAATTTTGATTTCAAGCTTTTTAAGATAGTTTATGTCACTCTCTTGTAGTTAATGGTCATTGCGATGAAAATCACAATTTCGTTTTGTCTTCAACGTTTAATAAGAAACGTTTTTATTTTGTTGTCGGCTATCTGGATTAATGCTTTGAATATAAAGATAATTCCAAGATTAATGTTAATAATCTATTTATAAAAATTTTTTGTTTAAATGTTCTTGAATAAGGGTACTATCATGTTATATCATCGAAAAGAGAAAAAGAATCTTTATCAAATGAGCCTAATAAAAAGATACACTGTCATTAATAAAAATTCATTTGTTCGTTACTCATTTGTTTTCTGAAATAAAAACAACTGAATGCTGCTTTATTGTGGGAAATAAAATGTTAAACAACTTTCACATAAAAAACTTTGTATGCATTCGATATTTACCTAGTTATATACTATATGACATAATGGGCACCCTGTATACATCTTTCCGCTTTCACCTTTTATCTATTTTTATTAATCCATCACTATCTCCTATAATTTAATGCTCATCTCTGCTTTCTGGGTTTTGTGTCGCATCTTTGGGTTTATTTGTAGCGTCCTCTATCGTTTGTTTGTTGTAGGTATTGATTTTTCTGCCTTCTGTTACTTCCGCCTAGTATCCTTTTAGTTACCTTTTTGACATTTGGCGAAGGTCAAACAAAATTTTTTTTGATAAAGTACTTAAAAAATTATGTGACTGTGGAAGAAGTCTTAACCTGTGCCTCAGTCCAAAACTTAGCCCCCTGCATGATTTAGTTTCTCTCAAAAAAAATTTCGAAAAACTGTCAAATTTTGACGAAAAAAGGATATAACACCGTTAAAGTTAGGGGTATAACATATTACATAAAAAATAGGTAAGTATTTTTCAAGTACGTTCCAAATCAGGAATAAAATATGAGGTGTTCAATTTATAAATCGCAAGTTTGATATGCCACTGGAATACATCACGCCCCTGGTGATAAAAAATGGCGACGGTAAATGTGTACAATTTTGCTCTAGGACTTTTAGCGGTATCTTTCATGGTAAAGCAATTATGATCCGAGGGGTTTTAGGTGCTACACCCTGTAGAGTTACATTTCTTGTTATATTTCGGAGAATATTCCATTCCACAGTCCGTCGATTTGCAGGAATGGTCGGGACAATTTTTGGAAAGAATTGGTTTAGGGTTCCACTAACTGTAAAAAAATTGAGAAAGCTATGGGAGTCACCCACTTTGAAAGACAAAGACTCGTTTTTTTAAATTTATTAATCTAATTTATCAATGACTATATGATACCTAACCTAGGAACATCGGGTGTTTCACATTATTTTGATAGTTAATGAAGTGACCAAATACGGATTTTCAAAAAGATCGGATGAAATTTACTTAGTAATAATAAATTGTTAATTTTCGGAATTATATTTTTTATATTCTTCCACAAACAACAATAACATTAAAAATGAATGTGTAATACCAACATGATGGGTGGGCGACATCTGGAGATTTTTCGGTTTTTTCCTATCTTCTACTACAGTTTTGGTCCAATTATAAAGTCATAACAATTCTCCCACACTATTTTAAAAATTGAACTAATAACACAAATAATCTTGCAGTTTACCTAGTGGTCTTTTTTGTCTTGATTGCTTTTGATTTTGACGTTCTATCGATTGCTCGTCTGGTATTCTTGTTTCCTTTTCTCTATCCGGTATATTTTCGACTTCAGGTTCCATACGAATTTCACTTGGAAATATTTCAATATTGTCGTTAAATTTAACATGTTTGGCATCTACTCGCACTAAACGTTTACGAAACTGGTTAATGTCTTTTAAAAACGTATTCATTGTCTAATTTAAGTAAATAGTGGAGATCTTTTGGTAACGTTTCCAAATCGCCGTGTATGTTTGTTATTTTGGTACCATCTTGCTTGGACTCGATCTCTATCATTCCAACTTCTCACCTTTTCTGTTCTTGGTTCTATTTTTCCTTTGGGGGTTTTAACGTGTCAAGTTTTGTACGAATGTTTCTTTCTAGGTATAACTCTGAAGGTGTTTTTCCTCAAGCAAGTGGCGTCGATCGATATCGATATAAAAATCGGTTAATTTTAATGGGCACATTTCCTTTAATTGCCACTAATTTCATTTCCAGCGTTTGAACCGTTCGTTCAACTAAACCATTAGTCGCAGGATATCCAGGTGCGGAGAAATTTTGAAATATGTACCTAATTGATATTTTGTTTTTCTCAATCTAACAACTTGATATTACTTTCATTATAAAGTCATAACATTCCCTCATTAAAAAAAATAATTACCTTGTCTCTAATTTGTTCTACTCTAAGATCTATACTGCCTGTACTAAAAGATGTCGCATATCGACCAGAAATATTCAACGTAGACACCAAAAAATGCATAGCCATCAAAATCAGATCACCACTAGCAGAACTAGGGTTATTTGAAGAATATGTCTTTAAGGGATCTAAAGAGTAGACGTTCTTTTAGCCAACAACTAAGTCTGTCACTTCTTTGAATATACCTCGCACACACAATGTTAGCACGATAGGCTTCAGAAATAAATGTTTTGTAATTCGGTGGTACATGTTCTCAAAAGTACGTGACATAACACGAAATAGGACAAACAACTCCCCTGTCATTGTGATAAATTTAAATTTTCATTTATGTGAACGTATACCTCATTTTCTGTATTTCCATTTTGTGTAGGCGATACGTATGATGGAAGTACAATTTCAAAATTTCAATGCAGACAGCAAACTTCATTTGCTTGCTGAACCAGGTGTCTCAGTTCATTTAAAAGTTGACTAATATTATTTGAATCTCGGTTAAGTTATCCATCCGTACCATAAATTGCAACGAGGGGTACTGTTTTCTTACATAATTAATTAATAGCATTTCATCTTGTAAGATCGTTATTGTGAACTTGCCACCAAAAACTTTCGAATTGTTCGCTTTTACGATTTCAGTTTGATAAATGATACGGACTGCCCGACCTATATTGCTGAAAGCTTAAAATTCAATTTGTTTTTGTTAACAAAAACACATCTTTATTCACAGCCCAACTCGAATCCTTACAGCATTTTAATAATACATTATGCTGCAATGTTCCGAGCTTTAATTACAAAGTGAAAAATCCAATCTTTTCTTCTTCTTTGTGGTATATCCTTGTGGATATTAAGGACGCCCACATGCATCAAGCTTCGAGCACCGTAAGTATTTAACCGACATTTTCCTTATTACTCGAGATTCTCGGTAATAATGCCGAGAGGAATTTGAGATATTTATTTGCAGGAAGTCTAAGAATATTTCCGGTTTAGGCGAGGAGGAAATAAGATGTTTGCTTAATTTTATTTTGATTTTTACATGCATCAACCTGATATAAAATATAGCTATTAACATTAGCGATCCGTTTTGTCAGAAGTGAAAAATTCGTAAACTTTCAAATTTACGAGACAACGAGAACGGGGAAAAAAAAGAAATATCGCCGTTAGTTGGGAAACGGGACACGCTGAGCTGTATCGTCTAAAACAAAAACTTTTAATTATTTGCTAACTAAAAAAATGTTTTGGTCGCCAGTTTTGCACCGAAAAAATATTATTGTGCGTATATCGCTATAAATCAGTCGAATATGGAACAGAATAGATACTTATTAATGCTTTAGATATTATTTATGGGAATAAATCTGTGTAGAACTATCAATTTTCGCATTACTTCAGTCGAAAGAAGAGGAGGATAATAACGACGGCGAAGTGGTTTCATAGTAAATGTGACTTATGAGGAAACATTCTGGATCTTTGTGAACCGAAATCTAATTGTCGTATTAAAATGGCACTGTACTGTCAGTATGAATTTGTCGTTTTCTGTTTGCGTATTGATTAACTCCTCGCAAACATGTCCCCTAATTTTTGACAAAACTAATTTTAATAAATAAGTGAATTTCCGCATGGTTTTGGCAACGGATATTCGCTCGTTTACGATGCTGAGATGTAATTTCTTCGATTTTATTTTCTAGTTTTGTCTTAATAAAAGATTTTTATTTGAGCCAGTCTTATTTAACATTAGAAATCGTAAAGTAACTGCTAGTTCTGATTTTTTTAATATGTTCTTAGGACTACTACCCTTATAGTAGTCCCTGTAGTAAACAAACTTGAAAATTTCCTTTGTTTATTAAAAAATGGAAAAAAAACTGTAGTACAAAAAAATTACGCAAATGCCGACGGCTAGCTTTTATTCGTTTTTTTTCAAAATCTTTAGTTGGTTTGTAGTTTTTGGCGTACTTGAGAGATTTTACCTTCATAATCTGACAATTGGCTACAAAACTCTTCTTTCCATTTATCAACAAAATAACAACACTGAAAGGCCATATAAGTGTATATTGAAGAAAAATCAGAAAAATGTCAAATATTTTTTAATATTGTTTAATACTGCATCTCTCACATCTAACTTAATTTTCCATTGATATGAACATGACAAAATAAGTAATAAATAAACCATTGCATTTTGTTACATTCAATATAAAAAATAAATACGGAATCTCCTTTAGTTCCGAGAAAATGAACGAGGAACTGACATCAAATTCAACAAGTTCTTTGACTAGTAAAATACAATGAAAATACAAAAACTTATTTGAAACCTTTTACCTTCAAATATTCTACAGATTATTATTTCTTTTGACAAGAGATCATAAAGATATTCAATAAACTTGGCAGAATAAATAAATACGACTAACCTTCGTTCACAATTCTTCTCGTTCGTGGACACGATGGAAACTCTTACTGCTAATTTCTACTTACTCGTCAATTTGGGGTTGAAAGCAGAAAGTTTCTATGAGACTGCATACTTTGACCCGCCTGTATGGAAATCTTCCGACAACAATTTTCTGGGTGTAATTTACAGATGACTGAAACGATACTGCTTCCAGTGTTGGTTTTTTTTTGCTTGTAAATGAAAGCCGGCCCAAAAATGCGTTTTTACTAGCATTTACTTAACTTGATTACTTTTTGAAGACATCTCTTATGTAAGCGGTTGCATTAACTTCGCCTTTTATGATAACGTCCGTATCATTTATTTGATTTTACTGGTATAATGACAGTGTTATTTGTTTCTTAATTAATTATTAATTGTTTGTAATTGTAAACCCTTGGGTTAATTACACCTTCTCACCTACGTTATTATGCTGCACAAATACAATGGAAAGTTTTCGTGTAGCGGATTGTGTTTCTAAGGAATATGCCTGCTAACACGTTTACTTATAACTAAGAACGGAGTCTTTTATTTTTATTAATACTGTACGATTGACGAATTTTTTAACTAGTACAGTTAGACATACAACTATTCCTTGGCGTAATTTGAAACATTCACTACTCTGGTGAACCAGTCATTATTTTGGCGCTGACTAATTTGAATTTGAAACAGAATAATAGAGGGACGAACTGTCAGTTTTTTGTAAACACCTCGATGGCGAAACTTTTTTTACTTTTCACGTTCAGAGAAAACGAATCTTCTATAGATCGTACTTTTTACCAGCATGTCTGCTACTTCTGGACAGGTGGACTACCAAAACGCTAATTTTTTATAAACGGCTCTAAACGCAAATTTCGTAATTTAGTGCAAAATAATCCCCTCTCTGAATTACTCAGAAATGCTTTTAATGCCAGGCGGAATAGTTAGGTCTTTAATTAATTGGTTAATTATCTCCCTTCCACAACTACCAAACGGCTTTTAGAGCTCTGTAGGCTCAGCATATTTTTTCCCAATTTGCTGAATCGTAGAATTAACAAAAGATGACTAATTTACAGAGTGTAATTCAAAACCAAATCCAGACAATGAGGCGACAAAACGATTAGGAACAATTAAACCATTGATAATTCTGGGAAGATGACGACTGCTCACTTTTATTACAATCGACAAAATAAAAACTTAAAACAACCATGAACAATATTTGTTTGGTGGACCCTTTTATTTCTTAGGAAGTTTGAAAGCCCACAATGGTGGATTGTTCCTACAACCAAAGATCTGTGCTAACTTTGCAGGATTTGGAAAATTGCCAAATTTTCGTACTTTTGGGCACGTTATTACCAGACCAGACCAGAAGCAGTTCTATAGGTTCAACACTTACCCAAATACAGCCCTCCAAAAATGGACAATTTTTTCCAAAAAAGTAAAATTTTAAGATTTGCTTCATTTTCGGCCCCGGTATCGAGGAGACTACTCATTTAACGACAACAATCATAGGAAAATATGTTGTAGCAAATGTAATTGGCTGTAATTTAATCATAGATCGAGCATCGACCAATCATTTACAACCAAAGGTAATATGAGCGAATAATTCTTCGGAATAAAACAAATATAACTAAAAAATTGTATCGGCTTCGGACAAACTCTCAGTGCATGACCTCCGTCGGCTAAACAGGAACTATTGTATTAAGAAATATGTAACGGCGAAAGTAAAGAACTAAGGTAATAAGAAATCTTGTAACCAATTCACTACTGGAACAACTTTCATCTGAACTTGTGGTTTACAAAGTACATACCTACGTTACGCCATGTAAGAATATTGAACTTAAATATCGAATTTAAATAAAACTCGAAAACTAGTACCTGAAATTTTGAGGTATGCTCAAAGATGCTTTACGATCTAATTCTCTTTCGGCACGGAATAGGTTTTAGGTTTGATTTACGAACTTGGTTTATGAAAAAGTGAACTTAAAGAATACAAAGTTTCTAATCAAAAATGCACTGGCAACCCTTAAACCATTCATGCATCTATAAAAAAGTCGTAATGAGACTAAGGCGCCCAAAATACTATAAGAAATCTAGATATAGGATAGTACCATGGAAACATTTTCTAAAATGTGGCATATAGCTGCATTAACTTATTTTATTGTGAATTGACTTATCTTGCTAGCGTCTGCATTTTCGAAAAATGTATACGGTCGCAACAGAATTCGACGACCTAATTTACAATATTCAGTCGCGCTAGTACGAGAAATCCATATCCAACGCTTGTATATCAACGTAAATAGAATAACTTAAAAACGGATATGTAAAATATTTATAATCGATAAGACGTAGCGCTTTTTAAAAAACGGCAAGATACCATTTTAGGTCGCGGCCGTTTATCAATACATCCGACAAATCGATTCGCGCAATAAATCTGCCGAACCCCCCTTTCTTTAATACTTCACCGAAATCACCCCAATTACTTTTCCAAATTAAAGACGAAAGACGGTCTCAATTGAGGACCATTATTAAAGCAACGAAAAGAAGTGCTTCTTTTTACTTATTACTTCCGCTTTCATTTCTGAAAATTTGTCATTTTTTTATATGACGTTTGAACTAAAGGCACCCTTTAGAAACGGGAACTATTTATTGACTTCGAAAACGCTACATTTGAAATGTTAAGGCGTGGGTTGTCGCTCGTAGTTAGTTACATATGAAAGGGTAGTATAGGTTTTTTCGTTTTAGGTAACGTCCATTAAAATTTTCATGTATTTAGAGAGATGCTTTGAGTATTTACGTTATTTCGTTTTATACCAATTAAATTTATATGAACAAGCAAGACGGAGTTTCAGAGACTTTCGAACTAATTAGGCGTATTTACGAAAGGAAATGTTTATTAAAGCTTGCTTTTATAAATGTAGCTTCAGAAAAGTTCAAATGCAGTCAATGGTATATTGAGTAGGTATTACTCAAAATACGTAGAATGGGGTATTGTAACATTATGTTTAATGTTAATACAAGCTTATTCCTACCTTTTTTGTTACGGTTCGCCCAACTGGCAATGCTGAAGGTGTTTTAAGCATTTCATATGCAAAACATTTGCAATCTAATGGGACCAAAATGTTATTTGATGATTTATGATTCTTGTTTTTGACTCGCCGACAAAAAATTTCGTCCAGGAGTTCCGCCGAAGAACGCTAAAGGAAACGCAAAAAGTCCTGAGATTGTTAATTATCTGCAAATCAACCTTTTTTAAGTTTGGTAAAGCACGTACATACAAATCATTATAAAACTTCTGAAAATTACGAATTTTTAACTAAGACGTTGAATATGGCAAACTTAGATCCTTTTCACGTCGTTTTCATGGAAAACATATTGTTCTCTGTTCTGAACTTCATTTCATTTCGTGCTCCGCGTTCCATTTTTAATAAGAATGACAGATGCCATTAGAATGCACAACAATCACTTTATCTACTCTTACTGTTAAAGAGGGACAAACCTATTAAAATGTCAATAATTATTAAGACACGAGTATGAGATTTCCGAAACGAGCTTTGGCGAGATTCGTAATGAGTATGAGTGTCTTAATAGACATCAAATGCGAGTTTCATACACTATTTTTTCTACGACTATGATGAGCTATAAAGAGGTTCCACGATGGCTTCAAAAGCGGCCCAAAATTTGAGATTTTTATTGCGTGAAGATAGTCAGGGACCTTGAAGAATGCGCAGTCATGGTAATGCGTTGTATGGAGAATCTTTGGAAGAAGAGACGTTAGCTTGGTATTCCATAATGCAGGTCTATTTCTGCAATTAGTATCTTTGCAACGTCCTCCTCTGTGGTGGTATTTCAGCAGTAACATCTTCTCTTACCGGAGACATTTTGGCAACTAATAGTCCAGGAAACGAAGCTTAAAACCTACCATTTTTTTTCAAAATTCATAGGTTGGCATAAAAATTGGGAATTAAACTCAACTCCACGTTAAAATATACATTTTACCGATAGGCTCTCTTCCTTGTTTAGGGGTTAAAATTGACCCTTTTTACCAAAACCTGTACAACGGCGATGCGTTGAATAATGATTGTTAGAAGCTTTAGAAGATTATTTCAACCCTTATAAATGTATTTCAAATTTGGCTCCAATTGGTTCAGCCTCGGGTTCAGCTATTTAGCAGAAAATGAGAGTGCAGACAGAGAGACAGGCCGAAATCATATAGATTTAGTTTGATTCGGATTCCTGGTGGTGTATTTTTGTCAAAAAAAGTGAGGAGTGGTTTTTTATCCCAATGCTAACGTACGGGTGGTTAAAAATGTATTTACCCAAAATCGTCCTGAAATCTTCATTTCATTTTCTATCCATGACAGAGGCAGGGCAGACTAAATATCCTGCCGCTTGTAACTTTACCGGCGGCACCGTCATTTACCGGCCGCACATCTGACATTGCTAAATGTCTATAATGACTCCTGTCATCACTGACAGATTGACATTAATCAATAGTTCTAGGTATATAAAAATTGAAATTTTATATTAAGATTTCGGGTAAAATTTAATACAAAACTCGTCCGTAAAACGACATTACTTGACTCGAAAATTAAACTTCATTATTTCCTCGCCAGTAATGTGTCTTTTTCCGGACTTTTATGTAAAGAACTATTACTCTGAAAAAATTAATTATTTTTTACGCCGTTTTACTAAAAAAAATGTTATTGCTGAAAATTCTACTAATTACCTTTTGTAACTTTTCAACCCTTAAAAACTACCCCTTACGAAATATATACCGATAATGTAGGACCATCGTGCTTTTAGGATTTTTTGAAAATAATTGTGATCGGTTTTTTAATCATACCTCCTTTATTTCTTTATGACAGAAAGTTAATTAAAAAAACCATTTTGTCGGTTTTAAAAAGCGATAAATTGACACTAGCATTTTTTACCTATCTCCGGTTGTTTTCGAGTTATTTTGGAGAGATCGAGACCTTTCACAAAATTTCAAAAACCGCCTTAGCGTTACATACTCTTCAAATAAAAGGCTCTATCTCTGTTTCTAGTGGTCAGATTTTGATGGATATAAATGACTTAAGAGTATACAGAAAAAAATGTATTAGGGCAACTGAGGCACCTTCCGTTCCGTTCAAAATTTTGAAGCGAAAGTTCATGGCTTTAGCTTTACGTACCATCCCTGTTTTCTGTATACGATCAGATATTGATGGCTATAAAGTTATTGAATTCTACCGACCAAAATCGGTCAGAAATTTCCCATCACTGGTAGATCTGCAACAGCGTTGGCCCCGCTAATTTTTCAAGACGTTACATACTCTTCGAATTGGTGGGTCTTTCGGTTTCTGGTAGTCTCGCTCTTCATTACTATAAATAAATTTATTGCTGTGGACAGTGGCGTACGGTCAACCACACTCCCCTTAAACACTTGTCCTGCTAACTCAAAAAAAATCAAATCTGAAGCTTAGAATTTTTATAATTTCCCCTCGTACACTTCCGGCACCTGCTGCACCTACTATTGACCAAAATTAATTATTTGGGAGACTCAGTGGCTAACATGAACACTCTATCCGGACCAGACAATGGATTCCAATAAACACACAATTAATTGATTGAGAATGACCCAAATTTATTCCGGAACATGATAAATGAAAATTAAAACAAAATTCCTGAAAGAAAAAGAAGCTTACAAAGGGACATAGTACCCCGCACTCAGACGGTCGCTAATTAAAAATAAAAAAATTAATAAAAGTTACAGTTTTTTTTCTTTTTTAATAATCTTAATAATCTGGTCGTGAAGGATTTGAGATATTCAGGCACAAAGACACGCAAAAACACCCACTGACAGTCTTTGTATTTGGGCGAGAAGGCACCAGCTCAACCTTGATCGCAATAGTGTGCGAGCTTGCCGTTTAGTATTTCGATCGCCTAAGTAAACCGCGCGATTTTTAGAGAGAACCCCGCCATTAACGAGTAATAAATAACTTTTGCCCAAAGAGAGACGTACGAGAAAAAGTGACAAGAGCCTCCAAAGCGATCCAGTTCTCAGTTTTCTTCGGAGGGAGCCTTTTTCAAAAGAAGGCAGTGCTATTCGTAACCTAATCACTGATTGCACTGAATTATTTTTGTTTAAGTGATAATATCCCTTGGCATTTGTGGTGACATGAAAATTTACATACAGAACGCTAAAAAGGAGACCATGGCAACGGAAAACAGAAAGAAGTTTGGGGAATCTTGTTCAGTTCATATTTTTCATACGTTTGCCCATATATTAATTCAAATTTTGTTTAGCTATAGGGCCTTTATTAATATTTTCTGTAAAAAATTTCCAGGAGTGTATTATGAATAAAAAATTAAATATACGTCACTATTTTATATTTTAATCCCGAGAGATTAAATAAAAATTTAATTCCTTCTGAGTAGTCTAATCCTTTGAAAGCAAACAAATAACTTTTTTGTAGTTTGTAGTGTTCAAATAGCTGTTTGGACCCCGTAAGTGCAAAAAGTTTGTTTTGTTTTTATTTCTATGGAGTCTTTAAACACCTTAATAATATTGTAATAAGGTCGCTGAGTTCTGTACGGAGGGGATGTTATTAATCTGTAAGATCGTGGGCTTGAACAAAATTTAATACCATTGACACTGTGTCTTTTTCAATTAATGGATTATCTGCCTGGGTGACCACATAATCGATTGAAGGCTTAATTAAGTATTATTAATTGTAATACTTTTCCGCCGCCCATTATATTCTTTAAGTTTGCCTTTAAACATTTCCCTTTCCTAACGAAAACAAGCGATATATATAAAAGTTAGTTTGACACTTTGCGGATCAACAGGATAAGGGCGGTAAGTATCCCTTTCGTTGTTTTTTTTTTATTAAAGACAGAACAATAGAGTGCATAACCTAGAAAGAATGACTAAGAAAAACCCCTTTAACATATTTCACAATTTCGTTATTAAAATTTTCATCCAACTTGTACAGGATGCAAGTCCGCTCTAGAAAAATAGTAATTGAACTCCTTTCTGAACTTTCCACATAAATATTTTAGTAAAATACACGTCGAGCGAATTAAGAGGAGAAAGACACTATAGCAATCCACAACGTCCCGCCGATCTTAATCCGTGACTCATGCAAATTCTGCATTATGACCCTTTTGTCTGCACCTCCTCTATAAACTAAAATGAGAAACGATTTTAATCAGTACTGAGACCAAATTAAAACGCTGAAATTTTGTAGCCGAACGTGTCACTTAGTTTTTAATAACCGATTTAATCTCGGAGCTCAATTATTCTGTACGAGGGACTGAAAAATTGAGTTAAGTGGCACGAGACCTATTCATTGTTTTAGGGATTTATATCGTGCACCGTAAATCAGTGAGAGAAAGATCAGCCGAATTCATTGTTCGAGGTCGCAAAATAAATATTCCACCATGTTTAATCCTGTACAGTCAGGTCGACGTTCCAAATAGCTTTATATTAACAATTCCCAAAAAAGAGCAATTTTCAGATAAACGCCGTTTTCGGATCATTGCCTCCTTGCAATATTTCGTAGGTTTACAACAAAACCCTTTATACGATAACTACACACATACACATAAATTTGTTGACGAAAGTTTGCGGAGGAAAATTAATGTCGCGGAAAATATAGTTTAACCCAGTTTACATAGTTTTAAAAAATAAATTAGTAGAATTTGGTGTTGAGCGCCAGGGTGAATATGGGAGCATATATTGCGAATCTTTCGAAGTAGATAATGTGGGGGTATAAAATTACTCACATTTGATAACTTTCTTTTTGGTTTAATTTACAGCTGTTTACATAGAACTTTTGGACTAATGATCCAGTTTGCACATACAATGAATAGATCATTCGTTTTAAAAGCATACCGTAACTTTATTCCTTACAGAGGGCGAATTTAAAATGCGGAAATCTCTAAATTCCTCCTTCCTGCACTTTAGTACGACGAAGGAGATCTATTATACTGGAATGCAAAAAAAGTCCCGTTTCATTTAAATTTTACTTTTTTTATGGCCAATAAAAATGATAGTCTTTTATACGTATACTGAATTAATTAGTATCTGTAATAAAATTCGTTTTGGAGACATTAATATTGAAATCCACTTTCCAATAAAAGTTAAAAACTATCCAAAGGTTAGGAGTGATGATAAGGCACATTTAGACCGTAGTCTAGTCAATTGACAATCGCCTTCTAAAAATATCGACAAAAACCCTTTTTTTCTAATGAAACACACTGTATACGATATTTTATTTTATTTTGCCTTTATTTTTGAGTGGTCGAGGTTTCAACCAAGGCTGCTCTACCAACCCAACCCACTATACACTTACAAACATCCATGCCCGAGCCCGGATTCGAACGAGGGACCCTTAACACCACAGTTCAGCTTTAACTGCTGCGCCACACGGGCTTATAACTTGCATTTATTATTTGAAGGTAGGTGGCGCTGTGTTTGAAGGAAAGCACACACGGGAAAAATATAACACGGCACTAAATTTAAAGCAAATCTTTGACAATGACAGCTAATGGCACTTCGACAGGCAACAGAAAGTACCAACTTAACCAAATTCGTCACGCGTAATACGGACATAATGTATTAATAATTTATTTCAATTGTTAATACATATGTCGGTATTCTTTGGATTTTGAAATACTACTCCTGATATTTCTGAGATTCTTTAGTTTTTTTAGACTTTTCAGAACTTTCCATTATATCAAATGTTTCGAATTCTGTTTCTATTTCTCTATCCATTCACTGTCTTCAGAGTTTTACGGATCCTTTTCGTTTCATATGAATTTATTCAAAAGGTTTCACTTTATTGGATCATTCGTCTTCAACTTCAGATTCTTCCCGTACCTGACTTTAATTCAATTCTTCCATGGGCTCTTTACCCTTCCGATTCCGCAGATTTCTCCGATTCTTCAGATTTTTTCGCATTTACATCATTTTTAATGTTCCGGTTTGTTCTGGTTTGTCTAACTGACTGAATGCGCTCTTAGTGTGTTGGGAATTGGATGGTTCATTGGCATTGGCATGACTTTCACTTTTGCTTTTATCGTGGTAATGACAGGTTTAACTTGGCGAAGAATATCAATTTCAATTAGATAATTCCAGAGTCATCATGCTAAAATTGTTTTAACACTAATTATCTAAGCGTCTTTACACGAATGGGGTAGGGCTGTAATCTTCTTCAGGTAATGTTATTTTCATAGAATTCCTCTTTGTTAACACGTTTCGTTTTAGGTTATGCCATAAGTGCTAATTTAATTACGTATCTCTATTTTATCTATTTGGTAATCTGAAGAAACCCTACTTGGAATTAGGTCTGATTTTCGTTTTTCGATATAATGTTTATCGCAAATACCAGAAATCGCAAACTTGCAGGTAACCTGTTGCTAATTGCCTGAAAAGAAATTATAGACTCGCCGGCCTATAAGCTTACCCCACGGATTACCTAACGGCTGCTGTTGGTTGGTATACGGGATTTCTAGACTGCGGCTTCGCTAGCTATGAGAGGCAAGACAGGCTTAAAACCCATAAGGGTGGTTGGGCTGGGTTCGCCCTCGTATTATTTATCTGTAAAGGTACCTTACTGTAAAGCCCCCACTTATGGGCGGCATATTGCAACAGTAGTTACAAATTGTAGGAAATAAGCTTCCGGTTCCTGGTGAAATTCTTTTATCAATTTTGTTTTTGTAACCAAAATTTGGAAATATTATTATCTAAAAATTTGATACTCCAATATGTTTATGTAACTTACGTATAGGACTCTCTTTTAAATCTATAAAATCTTTCTCTGTAGGACTTACAACTACGACGCTTATTCCACAAAAAAGCTCATTAAAACTAAATTACATTGATTACGCTTAAACAATGAGATAATAGTCATTTACTATACAAGACGATAAAGGGATGTTTTAACCATTGAGTGAAAGATATTAACTTTCACGAGATGGTTAGTTTCCTTTTATCGTCGTGTATAGTACAAAACTTGATTTTATAGAAGCCATATAAATCATTATAAAGCTTCTGACAATTCAGAATTTAATTTAGAGACGTCAAAAATAGTAAGCTAAGGTTCTGCCGTCGCGATCGATGCAGAATTGTCATCTGTTCTGGACGTCATTTTATATCGTGCATTTGAAATAAGAATGACAGATGTCAATAGAATGCACACTCATCTGTTTCACTTTATCTACCATTACGGTTAAAGTGGTCACTTTATCTATCCTTAAAGAACGGCTTAGCCTACTCATTGAAACAAATTAAAATGTCATTTTAACATATGCTATAAAATAAACGAACAAATCCTAACATCTCTAAACCAAACAAAAAACCTACTCCTAACTCAAAGAAAATATTCCTGCGAATCAATAATTAAACCTATCTAGAAATTAATCTTTGTATGATCTCAGCCAATGGGCGCAATCTTGCTTCTATTTATGAGTTATGAGCAATAAGGTGGTACTTTTTCATAAATAAATAAATACCTACACTTTAAGTTAATAACGTAAATTAATTAATTTTGTCAATCCTCCTCATTGCTAAGCTGTTATAAAGTTGTAAAATTAATTAAATAAAGCTTATCTTCGTTATCCAGCTAGCTGTATTGACTTCAAAACTGTTATATTTATTACTTGATTTTTCTAATAGAGAAGATTATGAAAAGTTTATGGAAAATTGCATGAATATATTATTTCTCCGTTTTACTATAAGAGTGTGAATGCAATCAATCAATCATAGACCGTACATTTTTGCAATATTACCCGCCCGCAACCCTTCTCTAAGCAAACGTACAGATATAGCTTTGACAAATGGCTAGCCACAGAAGTTTCCTTTTTTTCTTAAGAATCTTCAAAGGATATTTACAGATCTAAATTAACACAACTTCGAAAAATTGTATATAAGGAAACTTCTCGTATCTCTTCACCATCTTGTTTAACTATTCAATGATATTTAAATAGCACTATAAATTTGGTGCAAGGGCGTGAAATTGACAGCATTAAGTAATGTAGGTGGTAGATGCGTTAATATATTATGTCCGTCTTCAGAAACCAGCACCCCTTGGGGAACGCAGAATTAAACTCTAACATTCGCACTGGGGAAGTAAAACGCGCACACAGAAACATTTCTAATAAATACACTTTGGGGTAGTTAAAAATAAATAGGCTGCCGATTCATTCCTTCTCGTAAAAATTTACGATCTTTATAAATGTCGATCGCACTTAAATAATGTAATCGAGAAAGGCCATTGGAAGACTAATTAGCACTTTGTTTTCTCGTTTCTTCGATTATTTTCGGCATTATTCCGAATTTAGGTCTACTGGAATCGCTCCTTCCTTGTGCAAATGAACTGGATTGAACTACAAACCGCTTGTTAAGCTACCTTTTCCGAAAATAAGATAATGGTAATTGGTATGCTAAACAAATTAATTTGCACAAATTACTTCCAAATGTTATGTTGATATCCGACTGAGTGCCTTAATGTTAGCGTTATTTACTTTGTCTTTTGGCAATTATGTATCTTTGATTGTTTACCCAGTTTGTGTTTATTCAAACGGAACCTCGTCGGGAGATTTATACCCCCATCAGTGAGTTCATGCAAAAGCATCACCCTTGACCTTTAAACAGACGGGTGTACGAATTTCCGTAAAAGATATCCATCTGAATAAAATGAGGAAAAAATTTAACGCAAGAAAGAATTCTTACGCATGATACGTCATTTAGATGGTTTTTAAAATACCGTTTCTCTTCTTTAGATTTTTTAATTTATCAACTGCACTTTGTTCCCAACTTTTATAATATTTAAAAGTTTTGTGTGTGTCCGGTTTGATATTGCTGTGGAACTTTCTTTCTAGCGTAATTTCAAGTACAGTTCACTTTTCCAATTTAACAATAAACACTGAGTTGCCACAATGCCTTTTCTGTCTACAGCGGGGTGTGTTAAACGGTCTTGGCTGTAGTCCACTTTGTTTGCTAGAATTTTGTGATTAATTTGGTTTTTGTTTTTAGAGTAAATTTTTTCTGTGGTGATTCATGTAAATCGTGTGCTTATTCGAACTCTTTTAACGATCCATATAAATGTCTCACTCTTAAATCCGTGCCCAAAGTTTATTTCAGGTGTCTTCAAAATTTGTTTAAGTCATATTTTTGGAATTTAAGGAATTTGATCGTGGCCATTATTTGCCGTAGAATTTGGAATTTGCTCACCCAACGTTGGGGGCATTTATTGTTTATGTGGCCTGAATGTTAGGAACACAACAATACATGTTATTTATTGCTAAATTACGTAATTATGACTTACAAGATCTAAATTATAAAAATTGGAAGTTGATTTTTGAAAAAAAAGGTCATTATACCGTAAGCTTGCTTTTGAAAGGGATCGGATGCAGTGGTGGTGCTAGCGTTAACATATTACCCTCCGTAAATCAAGGACGTTTTTGCAAAATGCACTTGCCGAACTCAAAATGGAGCAACTGGTGGTAGTTAAGCAGAAGACAAAATGTCAAAATGTTACACGAAAAGACAAAATGGCGGTGAAAAATTGCTCCACACTATTGGGGGGGTAGCGTTAGCTCTGAAATGGGTGGCGCTAACCGCGCTAGCTTTTGGAAGTGATCGGCTGCAATGGTGGTGCTAGTTTTAACATAGCACCCCCAAAAGTCAAGGGCTTTTTGCAAACTTTACGAGCGATAGAGATTCAAAATAGCGTTTTTTACCAGATAACCAGCACGTTAAGTTTGACGTTTCTGATACATCACAGGGCTGAATTTCAACAGTAGAAATAGGATCAGGATCAGGAACCGTGTGACTGACATAAGTGGTTTGACATTCGAACGTTTGTTACCATTATTTATTTATAAAAATATTGAAAATAATGGGTTTACCTCATTTATCTTATAAAAAGGACTACCTTGTGAAGGAGGACATTTTCCAAACATTTCGTTTTGGGGAGGTAGCTGTATCCTTTTAGTTATTTTTATACAATTCCTTTTTGTTAACGCGTTTCTTTTTTATGGTTTATGCCATATATTTTAATTTAAATTACCTACCTTTGTTTTACCTATATCGCAATCCGAAGCCAATTTATTAATGGGGTACGTAAGTTTGAATTAATTGGAATTAGGTGTGATTTTGGTATTGTAGTTTTCGATTGATCGTATTAAAGAAGTACCGTGTTCTGGATAAAATTCAAACACTCGCTTTCGAATTGAAGAGTGCTACCTGACGATTAGCTGGAACTGATCTAATCCATTGTAACAAAGTTCGAAATATCAATCATCATGACAAATTTCTCTGTAATTGATATTTTGAATATAATTCTTTCTATGAAATGAGATAGCCAACTTCGAGAATGTTCTGTAATTTTTCTAGAAAGGTTCCGTTTGCTGTATAAGCAAGTTGAATCGCGTTTACTGGTTCCAACATCGACACTGAAGTGACAAATAGTTTGCGCTCGTGTTTACATGTTATAAATTTCAGTACAAGTGAGTGATAAATAATAATTAACTGATATAAGTCAATTGATTTAAGGACTGTTATAAATTGATTAAGAATTTACTGTAAACAAATAAATGACGTATTTAAATTTACGTTACAGTATGTCTAAAAGTGTCAATAACTTTTAACTACCAAAAGGACCACGATGTTTGCGACGGTTACAAGGCATAAACGTCTCGTATTAAACTAACTGGGTCCACTATTTGCTAAACATTACCATTTTTTTTATGAGAGATATTTTTTAGATTAAATTATACGGGAAAATTGAGCGCTTTTTTACATATCAAAAGCGATCGATGCATATGCTATTACCTCGCATTTTCCCAATGTAATTCAATTTCGCTTCTCAAATTTGATTCTCCAAACCAGAACCATTTCTTTGCTAAAAAAACTTGTGCATGCATTTCAGACTTACCCGCAAAATCTCCCGCGTGCACATGAAACTTGTCAGCCGCCGGTCTTGTAAGTTGCGCACAGGACAATTGTAATCCGTGATTAACAACATTTAAGAGCACTGCACACACGATTATAACCCACCCCCAACCACCTTCAGGATAATAATGTCGTCGTAACGTCGTCGCTTTACGGGCATCCAGCGGTATATCCGGTAATAAGCACTCGTGTTGTTTGTTGCACATGTTATTTTTCGATTTGGCGTTCGCCGCGTCGTTTTCATTGAAGTTTCTTGTAAATTTGCTTTCGGCGGCTTCGGTGTAGATGAGGTCCCAATTGTCGACCTTATTGCTTGGCCGTCGTCCCACGCTGTTGCAATTTCGGGTGTACCTGATCTCATCTTCGACACGAGTTAGGGCCAGTACGTGAAACCTCTCGTAGCGATCGGAAATTGTGTCGCTAATGTTGTTTGTTTGATTGAAAACTGAAAAAAGGATAATTGCACGTATTATTTATTTTGAAAGTTTGAACAGAGCATTGTAAAGTATGGATTGGACCCACGATGTATCTATGGTATTTTATTTACTGTTAAATAATACCTCGACGAAAGACTTGTACTATGTAAGAATGGAAGTACTCACCTGTACTGCTCTGAAGCTCGGAGTCGAACTCATCCTGTTCCAAGATGGTCGAAACAGTATCAGTTCGAACAGTTTTGTGTGGATGAGACGACATTTTCGTAAACAACTCTAGATGCTTCCTGGATAACGGCAGAACAGGCCCACTTTCCAGATCTCCATTTTCCTGAGAAGGTCGAGGGTGAAGAACATCCTCATAGTGGGAAGACGGAATATTGTTAACGTAAAAATCTTGCACCTCCTCCTCCAAATTCACACGTAATTGTACAACCGCCATAGTACCCACGGGCCATGTTTTTATATGATTTAATGTCATTATCGTCACAAGTCATATTACGACTCATTGTTTCTAACAGCACATCTTCAGCAGTTATTGATTTTGTAAAAAGTATGTCACTTCTCTACTTTAGCACACTTTCAATTGTCTTCACGTTGAAATGTATTTAGGACGTGAAGGTGTAATGCAGTAATCAGTGCGCTTTTCGCATTCAAATGTATCTGCATCGCCATTTGAATATTAATACGTACAAACACCGGCAACGCATTTCAGGAAGCTGTTGATTATAGTTTTCATTCGGGCCCGTTGCATATGTAAATTACGACCTAAATCTAAAAATATTCATATAATTCCTGTAATTTCAATATGCATCCGATAATAAAAAGGTAGCTTTCCATTTAATTTAACAACAGAATGACCAGCTATTGAAATTTAAATTTGTCGCAGTTGTGGATGTACTAATCTTTTTGAAATTGTTTGTTCGAAAATTTGTTTGCACATCTCATTTAATGATTGAATACTTATAAACCATATTTATATAAATATGTAAAAAAACATGATTGAAGTATTGATTAAAAATAATCCCTACCAAAACGACATTACAGGGGTACAGGTTTATTTTATTATATTGTTCTTATAATTATTGTTTTCGAAAACCGAAAACAAAAATGCTAACATAAAATTTCTCCACCGTTAGATAAGTTCGTCTACATGGTAATAAGTAGTAGGATTAGGCATAATTGCCGTGTGGAGAATTATTCTGTAATAGTATCAAACTTTTACGGTAACAAAATTTTTCTTGTTTGCGATCTATAAATTTATCATCCAAAAAACTTCATCTAGAAAGCCACAACTCCCTCACAAACTCATAGAAGAAAAGGTGTCCGACGGAAAGATCCTTATACAGTCCGTGTCATCCTATTACTTTACGTGTAGTTTTGTACCACCCTGAACCTATTCTCTTCCAACATTTTTTCACAAAAGGTACCGTTATTGTATTTATGTAAATGTAAAAGTTGTTATCTTTAAGAAAAAAATACATAATTTTGGTTGAGGTTTAAAAAGTCTTCATTAAAGGTCGAATTTTAACGTTCTTAAGTTGGGCAAATTGAAGCCATTTGTATTGCACTTATTTGAGTAAACATTGGAATTGACTGAAAAAATCAGTTTTTCATTTAAAGTAATTTAAATGAAAAAAATTTCAAAGTGAATAAGCCCAAGGTGAATAGTATAAGATATATTTTTGTATGAACAATTTGCCGTTGCTTGTTATTGTCTTTGAATTAAGGGTAAAAACCGTAGCCATCAAACTTGATCGTAATTCAGTGTTTAATTTTGCTAGCAAGCAATTTAAAAAATCCGAATATATTTTGATCTCTGGGGATTGAATTTTTAATTTGGGAAGTAATTAGTTTGGCCGGGATTCGCCTGTGTTCCCAGTGGAGGTTCTTCCCTTTTAACGTAAGTACCGCGTGTACTTTCTTTAGGTTTCGGCTGTAATTTGTTGTACTTAGTGAAATTTCCATCGACAATATTTCTGCTTCATCTATAATATTGATTAGCCATCTTCTACAAGAGGTAGCTAAATTGTATGTCATCAACGAAGGGAGCTTACCTTTGATTTCTTTTAGGGTTCAAGTTCCAGATACGTTTGTTCGACGTACATATTTTGTAAGCTTGCGTTAAATTCACCGTTACCAGGTGCCGACGCCCTTAGCTTAGCTCCTCATCTGCTGATAACAAGCGGCCATGAAGCAGATTGAACATTGAGGGACAACTATGGCAACTGATAACTGTGATTACTATTTTGTACCTTCGGGGTTTTGTATGCGATTACATTCAGGTAATTTGTTAACATCAGTTAATCCTTAAATGGCAGACATACTGACCTACTCAACTACTGTTTTTGGACACCACCACTTCCTACTGAAGGGGTTGGCCAATTAAGTACCGTATAGAATCCGATTACAAGTAGAGCGAGGCTCCTCAGGCATTAATCAACTAATTATAGCCCTGCGGCGTGGGAGTTTTCGTTTTTCATTGTTTTCAGGTTTGGATGCGAGAACTGAGCTCGCTTGTTAGACAAGAGTTGCCCTGATATGTTTTACTTGTACTTGTTCCTATATGTGCGAATTTTTGCTCTGAATATCAATTCATGTGTGGAAAGCTTTTAAGATTTAGTAATTATTTTTTATTGACTTTGGGAAAGTTAATTGGGAGTTTTCTGGGAAGTTTAACGTACCCCTTTGGGGAAATTCGTGTATGAGAATATTTTGTGTAATTAATGTGCTTCAACCTTAGAGACCTAAACTGATTGTTGCTGTTTTTACTACCCTCGTATTTTCTTAATTTCTACAGCAAAAGTTAAGATAGAAATTGAGTGGCGCTCAAGCCATTGGTAAGTGGTAACGAAGTGAAGAAGTTCATATTCCCAGAACAAACTACCGCTCTGGAGATTCTGGCGCTTTTATTTTATTTTCTAACCCTGCTCTAGTTGGCCGTTTATGTGGCGAGTTTGAGTCTAAGCAGCGCCAACTCTGTCTACTGTAAAATCTACCCACTATATATATCTACTTAATTTTTTTGGTAAAGTTTTCACTTTGGTTTTCTTTATTTTTCGGCTTGAGGTCATGCATCTTTAATGATGTTTCCCCTTTTTCTTTGATTTTGCGTGCGCACTCCTTGTACTGAAAATTAGATTCGATCAAGACTTGTAATAAAGAAGATTCACGCTGCCATATTTGCGGTGACATTTTCGTCATTACCTTTAATAAGGGATTTAATGGTATTTTTGTTGAAATTTTTTACTTTCTACGCTTCACTGACGCCATTGCGGATTTTTTTCTACCCTTTTGTGTATGTATTGTGACGTTGCGCAATATTTCTTTTAAGATTGACTAATTCTTTCATGCTTTTATTTTCTGGTTTAGCTCTTTTCTTCCTGTTTGTTGCCTGATTATTACTACCTACATCGACGTCTTTGATAAATACGCAGAATTTGGATGACATAGCATTTCTACATTGAACCGCCATTTTGAATTTTGAGTTAGAAGCTAGTCACGCGATACGTTACTCCTCATCTACATACCAATTAATACATCTGAAGATGTATTTGTTCCTGTTAACTGCAGGTATTGCAATTGCTTAGATGCTTCTGATTTTACGTCCACTACCCTTTACCTTTACAAAGAATACTTTCGACACTTTATCTACGTTACTTTTTGTCGTTACGAAGAATACATTCATGTGACTTTAATTACGTTTCAATCCTTCAAGCAAAAATTCTTAGCTACCTGCACATTATAAATCAGTTTTGGAAGTTAACGTTACGTCTGTGCTTTTATATATTGCCGATTTGTATATAGTGGATTCAGCGAAACAGTTAACATTTCTCATTAACGCTTAGGGGAGTGCCCAATAGTATTGCGAGAAATGGTATTATTGGATTTGCATCTTAACCTATAAGGGATAACCGCAGTTTTACGGTGCAAAGAAATTAAATATTAGAGGGTACCTTAATTAAGCGTTATCAACAAAATAAAATTGCGGAAGAAACCCCATTTTACATTCTATTTCCTCCTTGTCAAATTCTTTCAACTTTCCCAAATTCCATTTTCTACTATCAACTCAGGTATGCAGATGGGTAAGGGTAACTGATACAAAAAAGGCGTTCAATACAAAAAAGGTGGCCCATGAAAGATGCGACAGGTTCCCCTTCCCCTTCCGGGTGTGAAAGGCGGTCGAGCCTAATTGGCGGTTGATACGGAAAAGGCGGTCGATACAAAAAGGTCACCCATGGAAGATGCGACAAGTCTTCCTCCCCCTCTAGACGTTCTTCTTCTCTAAGGCGTTCAACTTTGGTGTATAACTCGAAGTAAACCTAAAACTGTATGTGTATTATGCCTATTATACGCCTTTTATTACATTAATCCTAAATCTAGGTAGGTACACGCAGTGGCGTAACTAGGTAGGTGCCAAAGGTGCCGCGGCACCGCGCTCTGAAGGCGGGAGGGCGCGCCGGAGCCGCTGAAGCACCGAGGGCACTAAGTCGGGATGGGCTGTACGCGGTGTACCGTATAGGCCAGTCATAAAAGCCAATAACGGCGGTTAAATTCTAATAATTTGCTAAAGACGAATACAGGCTGCACTGAAATATAATTAAAACTAAATTTACGGTCCTTTAGGATGAACGGACATCCAAGGGATTTCAGCGCATTTTTGTGTGGCAGATCAGTACTTTTATTAGCCAGTTTTGACTCCACAGTCAATAAGATCTTGTCGAGGGCTACCACATTCGCTTTGTCGGTACCCACTTCTGCCCCCCACAGACGCCGGATGTATACAAAGTTTGAATCAAAACACTACCACGCTATGTTAAGTGCCTCAATATGGATGTTGAAAAACAGCCTAAGAGTGTAGCTTCCAAATGTATATAATAAAAGTTGTTTCTTACACTTTCTTAATTTTTTATTTCAAAACGTCTGTTACTTTCTGAATAGCCCTTGTTACAAAGTTACAGCGGTAGGAAAAGGCTGCAAATTTAATTTAATAATAATAATACTTTATTTGTGATCTATACAATAGGCTGTATTAGTGTGACCAGCATTTGCACGCAATCATTTCTACGACTTGTGCCCCATGACATAGCTAAATTTGACGCGAGAATTGAAAACATTATAAATAAATGTATTTCTATTCTTCATTGCGTGAAAGCATCTTTTTAAAATGTAAGTATGCAAAATGTGTGTGTAAATTCGAAAGGGTGCAGTGCTTTTAAAATTTCGTGTAAAGTTTCTCTCAAAAATGGACAGTGTTTTATTAATTAGAGCTCAATGTTATCTAATAAGGCGCCAAAATATGGTAGGGTGCCTAAACCTGATCCGGCACCGCTTCGAAAAATACATAGTTACGCCACTGGGTACACGTTAAATCCAGCATATTTCAATTTAGTAGACGAAGAAAGTTCGTTACATAAATAATAACTATTTAAGTAAGACGAAGACAGGCAAATAAAAACTGGTGAGAGGGAATGTTCTTTCATGGTCGCCCTTAATTTCTATTGAATTTGCTGTACTTAGATTCGTATTATTTCTAAATAATAGAATGTAATGTCATTTATATAACTCTATCTAGATAGATGTCGGTGTTCATTGAGAGTTTGACTATCGGACCAATGCTAAGAATAATCAAGCACTAAACTTTAGGCACATTTAAATATGTAATGCCATATTTGAAGTAAAGAAACATTAAATTTTAGGGGGTACTGAGGTTCAACAGAACAACCCCCCATCGTTTTTCTAAAGTGCTAAAAGAACAATATACAGTGAGTTTTTTTTTAAATGCGAACATAGGAATTTGCATGCAATGTAATTTCCCTATGTTCGATTTAAAAAAAAACACATCAATCTATGAGGTGTGCGCGGTTCACATTCCCAAATCGCGCAACTTGTGTGACTATGAACAGCGACTCTATAGTCTTTATGATGAAGAGCACTCGGTAAGATTTTTTTTAAGAAGCCATGTGAGGCCATAGCAACATTAGGAAACATTTTTCTTACGATAACTTACTTACGAGACTTACGATAACTTGACCTCACAGGCCATGAGGCCACGCACTGACACCACAACTCATTGTGAACCAACCTTCAATTATTTGTAGGTCATGTGCACCTGGTATTCTACTAATTTGATCTATTCAATACATAAACGAAGAAAATAAGAAAATAAATAGCGAAAACAACTACAATAAATGTTCAAAGTGTCCTCTTTGACATTCTAAGCAATAACTTAACCGATTTCGTAATTAAATTGGACGGCGGTATTTTTAAAAATGTGACAGCCGTCAATTGTATCTACTACTCATTTGAACTACTCAATAGATTGATGTGTTTTTTTTAATCGAACATAGGGAAATTACATTGCATGCAAACTCCTATGTTCGCATTTAAAAAAAATTCACTGTATAAATAAAGGCACAATTAAAACGGTATTTAATGCAGGAGGCACAATTAATTCTAATCAAAATTGATTTGTTTCTGCGGCAGCGAAGGTCGAAATGAACGAACCACTGTAGTTACGGTATCAATGAACTGGCTTTTTCAAGAGCTTTCACAAAATCTCTCCCGAGTGGCCGGTTGCCATTCCACATTAAGTGAAAGCAACTCAAAGCTTTACGAGTAAATTAATACGTTTCTGTTATTCACAGCTTCCGGCTAAAATCCGCATGTTCTCCTGGTCTCTTGTTACCTTATTTACATTTCTATTACACAAGCACGGCAACGGATCATATCGTTTTGCAATTTTTCAAAGTGCAACAAACGAGCAAGGTTGGCGTTGCGTTGTTATTTAGAATGGAATGGAATTTGTCAAGTAATTCATTCATGAAAAAATGAAAATCCGAGGGCGAACGTTTTATGTAATCAATCCCGGACAGAGTAGGCCGACTTTATTGAAGTTGCTTCAATTTTCTTAAGGGTTGTAATAAATATTACGTAAAGTAGCGGATCGTAACAAATTTGTTTAGCAAGCCATCGCTAGTTGTAAGACAATTTATCGTGTAATAAATTGCTGCGGGATGCGACATATTAAAAAGGAGGATACTCTCACATACGTCAATATCTTGCGCATTGTCGTAATTGCAGTGTGTATTGGTTCATAAAATGGAAAATTGAAATTCGCTTTAGGTAAAAGGCGCCATGAAAAATGTAATATTGTGTAATGTGCCTTATAAGTTATAACTCAAAGCTTCTGAATTGAATAATGGGGTGAAATCCACAAGAGGAACCCCTGTTTCATCTCTTACTTAATTATACACATTGTCTAGTTTTGAGAGAGCGTGGGTGGTTAATCTGCTGAGTTATATATAATAGCATTGATTTCCCACCTACAGTACATAGGTAGGTATAGGGTTGTATCCCTCATTACTTCGCGGTTCTTGAAGCATTGTTCAAGTCATGTTTTGTGTGCACGTTAAACTATAACAAGCCATGTTCTTTCGTATCTAGGTCAGTTCGCAGCACGATACTTTTCTTATAATAAATTTCAAATGGCTTAAAAATTCCATATTCCTGCATGACAGTTTAATTTCTCATTGTAGAGCAGAATTGAACGCTTTCCGCCTCAAGGGGGATATTGTTTTACGTCTCCTTATTTTCAGAACTTATTCTGAAAATAATTGAAAAACGACAAATACTACCCCGTATTCGCCTGTGAACGGTTTCAGTGGTAATGGAAAACAGTAACATTAAAAGCAATATTTTCAAGCAATTCCCATTGCCATTTGCATTTCAAACAATTCTCCTTTGAGATTTTCAATTCTACACATGCAACTTTATCGACCTACTATCCCACGAATTTCTACTGATGTTACACAAATATTTTGTTCTTCGACCGTAAAAGCATTTTTTTGTGCAAAGGAAGGAAGCAGCATAGTCATTCGTTGCGAACTGATTTTAAGACGACGGCAGCTAGCGTTTACGTTTTGCAGAAAACATTACGCGAGCAATAAAAAAATAAACGTAGTACCAAATCATTTTTATGTGATACAAAAGTACACATAGGGCAGGAAATAACGTAATCGTAAAAATTTGATAATCGCTTTACTGGATGGCTCAGTTTTGGAAACGTTTGCCATCTTTTCCAATCCATTTTAATACACCACTTTTATTATTGAAGTGTTCATTATTTTACAGTTACACTAGCTACTGCATTGCAAATATGCAATGGTTTGGTAAAATAAAATCGATACGATTCTAAAAGGGAACAATTGCATAACAAAATCATGAAAATGACCTTTATAGAGCGTATTTCCATAATTTTGAAAAAATAATTTTAGGAAAGATGACTGAAAAAATCAGGACCGTGTTTAATTGCTTAGCCGCGATGCTACGACCACAAAAGGGCCCTTCTGTTTAGTTACTAAAAATTTAATTTCTAACAATGTTTGTAAAAAGTATTTAATTAGGCTACCAAAATTAAATGTTAGATGTAAAGGTACAGAATATCTATCGTTGGAACACTGTGGGGTTTAGCGCGATAAGTGCGATACACAAAAATAATCTACATTAAATTGCGCACAAAAATTGTCTTGGGTATGATCTTGCTAAAGGGAACCATTCCAGAGTTACGAAGGGTGTAAAAGTAAACATTTTTTGTATTTTTTCGATTTTCTGAAAAAATGAAATTTTGTTTGGAGTCAAGAACACTGAAGGTCGAGTGAGGATGGAAGATTGGGGAACACCTGAGAGCAATTGTAATAATAATTTACGCGGGGGAACATTTTCGGATTGGAGACGCTCATACACGTAGAAACGGAATTAAAACAAATCTTTGTAATAAACAAAGATTTTTCTTAGTTCGCATAGCTAACAGTAACGGCCATTTAAAAAACTGTGTTATCAAAGCTATTTACAGCGCTTTGTACGATAAATAATATTTTGTACACAACGTCATTCCGCAGCAAATTTAACAGACAGTGAAGTGGTGCGTTTACTCATCATAAAGCTTAATTAATTGGACATAATTTTAATACCAACACAACGGAAAATTGGCGTTTTATTCCAGTGTATAGTAACAATATCCGGTATTATTTTCGCGAAATTGGAGCTGGTTTGTCTTCGCAATACGTGCGGACATTTTTTCTTGGCATTCACCGCGAAGTTAACCTCTACGGACGCAGTGGCCTATTTCCATATGCTTAAAGTTAGCGGCATTTTTCCAGACAAAGAGAGAGAGAGAGAGAGAGAAAAATGGAGATATCTGATTAAAGTAAATTTGATATTCCTGAAGAAATCGACCGTGCGAACCATCTTTATAAAAAAATTCTATATTGTACTTCATTCATTGATAAGAATCAGATCCAAGCAAAAGGATTTAGTTGATTTATTTCTGTCATTGGGAATTTTATTTGCATTTAATTTCAGTATTACCATTCCTTTAGTTGGATTAAATTGTTGTTTCGTATTTAAGGTGTGTGTTGAACAGGAGAATTTACTAGTATAAGGAAGCATGAACACATCTCTCAGTTGAAAGAAATTGATTGGCTCAATATGTCGAAAAGAAGATTATTACATTCTGCTTCCTTATTTCATAAAAGCATCTCTACTAAGATGCCTACCTACCTGTATGAAAACATTAAATTCAGTTCTAGTAGTCGACATTACAAATTAATTACCCCTCCACTACATAAAACGCAAATGTTTAAGCGATCTTTTTCATACAACATAGCAAGTGTATATAACAATATTTCCGCGTATATAAAAAGAAAAGAAAAAGGCGCATTTAAACGAAATTATTTTCATTTACTTCTACGCGAGCAAAACAAATGATTATTTTTCTTCCCCTTTTCATTTTCTTCTTCTTTATTTAGAACCACGACTGATTTATTTATCTCTCTCTCCCTTTTAATATACATATTTTTAAGTTCATTCCACTAATTGTTTTATTTTCTTAGTTTAGGATGGGGTTAAGTGGTAGAGCAGTTCTAGGGTGTCTCACCACAGAACTGAACTTCGCCCCGTTAGATTACGGAACATTAATTTCATTTTTCATTTAATTTTAATTATTTAGTTTATTATCTATTTGAATGTTTATTTTATGTTTATTTCCTTCTGTACTTCCAGTAATCTAATAAATGCACTTATTATTATTATTATTAAATCATTATGTGGTAAAAATATCATTTCTACATAAGAATAAAATTTATCAGGGACATGTGATCACGAAATTAAGTTAAATAATTAATAAAGTTTGTGGCCAGTGGCGTACTTCTGCATTATCCAAAGGGGCATACTTTTTTTAAAGTAAGAACCACTAGTGTTCATCACATATTTTTCTTTTTAGCGCATTTTTGTAAAGACGAGGAGTGTATGTGAAATTAACGACTTTAGACATGGGGCTACATATGATGTGGGGTCGGCAACATCTGGGCGACATCTCCGAGACGTGGTGATTTTTCAGTTTTTTCCCAACGTCTTCTACAGTTTTACTGCGATTGATTTCAAATTGGTATCGCCGGAAAGATATTACACGCCCACAACTCCTGCATGACGGAATTTTGAATGATTTTTGATACAATAAATTGCTTTCCCATAACTAACAAAAGAAAAGAGAAATTAAATTAATTAGCACTATTTTCTTCAATTTGAATTTTTCTCTTAAATTTGATTATGTAATGTAATAAGTTCTTTATGCTGCTGTATCCCGAAAAGTGTACACTTTAACTCTCAAGTCGTCGCGCCAAGGTCTATGACACCGGACAACTAAAAATATCAGGATTGTTCTCGGTGAATATGCTCAATTTTACTGCCCCAAGGGTATCGATTACAAGTTCGACTTAGAAAAGTTTGCGGAATTGATAAAAAACAAGGGCAAGGAAATGTGAATCCTGGTAGATGCGCATATTCAAGTTATAAAAAGAAGAGAAAAACTCGATTTTCTTGTTTTAGATATAGCACTTATATGTGCCTAAAACACAATAATGCTATTTCTCACTCTGTGCTTTACACGTTCTGGTATACAAAATATTCGTTTGATTCATAAAAAGAAATACACACATCACTAGCATGGAATTTGAATTGCCATCATCCATACTCTATTCATCTTTGGCAATTGGATTCCTTAAATTGGAGATCCTAGAATAATTAGTGACCGGATTCACGTTTAACTCCGTAGGAGGATATAATTCCGATTTATTAACTTGCGTTAAATTCACCATTTGTTGCGAGTACCGACGCGTTTGACATATCTTTCATCTGCTGAAAACGCGAGCGGCCATTTTCTGGATTTGATCAATAAGCGATCCTCTCAACAAAGGGACAACTTCTGTAACTTTTAGCGTATTAGTATCACTTTCAATTAATTTATTAGCTTCTGTCCTGCTTAATATCTTTACTATCTCGGTTAAATCGGCTGGCCAATTAAATACCGTACCTGATATAGACGCAGATTAAGAGTAGAGCAAGGCCCTTCAGGCATTAGTCAAATAAATATATACGAAGCTCTGCGGATTGGGAGGTTTTCTTTTGATCATTTGCAGGTTTTAGATTGAGGTCACTTCTTGGCGTCAGCGTCATTTATGCCTTATATGTTTTACTTCTTCTTGGCCCTATACGTACAAATTGTTGCCCGGAATATCAATTTATTTGAATTTATCTCTGGAAACATGTTTTAAAATTCAGTAATCAATTTAATCGATTATTCTTGATTGGAGGTTTGTTAAACTGGAAAATTTCAATTGTAAAGTCAAGTAAATATAAGTTTATGGGTAACGTAATTCGTAATTTGGCAGAATTTTGTATACTTGTGTGTTACGCTCTCTAATTGTGAGTAGATTTTTTATTTTTGCGATTTGTTCGAATAAACCAGTATTTCTTTAGGTACCTAAATTGATTTGCACTGTTTTTACTACCCTCGTCTCATACGGGGAGAGTTAAGTTAGAAATTGACTGGCGATCAAGCATGGGTAAGTGCAACGAAGGGCGAAGATCAAATGCCCAGAACGAACTACCACTGTGACAGATCTCAAGCTTGTATTTTCTGGTTTAACCCTGAGCCAGTTGGCCGTTTATGCGGCGGGTTTGAGGACACGCACTACCAACCGTTACATCTGAAATGTCAACATTTAAATTTAACTCAAAAAGAAGATCAACTCGTAATCAGAGAGATTATCAATATCGAAACAGATTTCCGCCAAGCTATAATTGTTCAATGACTATCAAACAAATGTAGTAATTAAATTTCTATTGTATCAAAAACCAGTATGCAATCAAAAGTTATATCGAGGAATCGTCGAAAATAAAATTTACTTTTGAACTCTGGATGTAACGGCCTTTTGAGCTTAGAAAGGCGCTTTTTGCATTATCTGTAACAGATAGAAATCGAATACTAAAACCGTAATTAATAATCAATAAGAATCAATAATTCGAATGACTGTACACTAGATGGCAATGGAATTTTCCAATGGACCTTCATTGATTGTGAAATACTGCGAAATTCAAAATTCTGCGGTTTCCGCCAAAAATATCGAAGTAGATAGCAATAATCAAGTAGAAAATAATGATATACGTACCGTAAACGACCTTAGAACTTGTAAATAGATCCACAAAAACGCGTATCCTCTAAAGCCAAGCAAATACTCAAGAAAGAAACTTCACAGAAATGCAATAACCACCAACAAATCTCTTTTACAGGTAGCAACAAAATTTGTCAAAACGATCTGTACGTTCTTATTACAAGTAATAACCGAAACTGTTCTTGTACAAGGAATGCGTGGGCAGAAAGAATTAAGAAAACACCGGCACGACCTCTAGCAGCGAAAATAAAGAACTATTGTAAATGAAACCTGTACCGCTCGGACAAATCGAATGTTCCTTGAGCAAAAAGGGACGTTACAAAGAGTATATGACGCTAAGACCATTACCTTCCCTTGGGACAAAAGTTGCCTCAGACTAACCAGAAAGACATTATTTTTAAAAAAATTTTGCTTGTAGAACCAGAAACCAGAACACAGGCAAAATTTTTGCTTTCTGCACACGGTTCTTCTAAAATTTAGGGGGAATTTCCTTGATCCATCATCCATCTTGTTGTAACTCAAGTCTGAAAGCCACTTGTTTAAAAAAATGGTTTATTTAGAAGATTAGATTTTATTGGGAAAGTTACCAGTGAGGTCTTCGTCTGCAATAGAATGTGCAAAAGGCCATTACTGAATTCGTTACCAAAAGGCCCATAGTCTATTAACATTAATAAAAAAAAGGGAATTTGTGGAACGGGCCTGACGAATAAGGTAACAGAAACTGGACCGAATTCTTACCAAAATCATTCACGGTGATAATTGGTCTCCCTGCATGCATGTGCAGTAAATTCGACCATACCTTCTAATGCATCTGGTTGCCAAAAAGTGGCACAACATAGTAAGTTTCAACAATATTTGATTTGTTCGGCTATTGGCGACATTCTGCTGGGCCCATGCCACTAAATCTATTCCACTAAAAGGCTTTGTCATAGTTGAACGAACATGTAAAAGCATCTCGTAAGTACATTTATTTTATTAAAAGGAAAATTCAATTAATGCTGGAAAATGTGAGCAACAATAGCTGCAGGCCTTTCTATGTTTTGACGTAACTTTATTGCAGCCCGAAACGTTTTTAAAAGGAAACATCCTCCATTGTATAGTATAAGAGTATAACCCACATTTCGATGTACACAACAACTAGAAAGGGGAATAACCTTGTTTTTAATTGAAATGATAAACGGCTTTAGTATTTAGAAAATCGATAGGCCAAATGTAGGAGATTTGTTTCAAAACATTTAATGCTATTCATGGCTCCATTAAATGGTGATTGGCACGACTTTCCACTAAATTTGACAGCCGTGGACGGAAAAGGTGAATGTTTCCCAATATTCCATATTTCTGCAGCTTTGACAGATGGAATCGATTTGTAAACTATTTGTTCTCCGCGGGATTTTGCCCTTTTGAAGAAGCTGTTTGCAAAAGAGAACGAAATGATTTTTATTCGCGTTTATGTCAGGATTCCTTATGCCGGCTTTAGCCAATTTCCCTAAAATATAGCTAAACGTTACCGATTACTTATCTTGAATAATGTAGACTGCAATAACAGGTTAGAAGTAAATTATCGTTATTGTTGAAAATTTGAAACTTATGATAATGCGCGTTACGCAGTTAGTTTTGTGAGAATGTTTAGTGTGGCAACGCTAATTATAATATCGTTTCTTTTTCAAGACACTAATGGAAACGTGTACACTGATACATTTTCAATTTACAAACAATTCATCACCAACATCCCAGTGCTTACAAATTCTGAAAAGATTTCGAGCGAGTGTGCCCAACAGCTAAACATCTACTCACAACACTTCAACAATGGTACAGAATGGGCCATTAAAAGTAAGTTAAGTACTCGTAATTCGTTATACCTCCCGTTAACTGCAGTTGCATCACGCTCATCTTCCCTCTGTGCAATGAAACATGTACAGAAAATTGAACTTTGAACAAAAGGTTGTATCTAAACACTCTAATTACCTTCCACTTGTTTGCGATTGTCAGTCGTCTAATTACTTTCGATTTGTCTAGGTTTTCATCGTCATAATAGTACATTATATATCAAGGTAGAGAAGTCCACTATTATTGCCTGAGCACCAAGATTACATCTCGAGGCGCTTGCGCCGAGGGGTGTAAGGTGCGAAGGCAATAATAGACTTCTCTACCGTGGTATATATACTATTTTTTTCACTACTAGCACTTGAAATCCTCTAAATGAACATATTTTATTGATAAGAAAGTGAACGGTTGGACAGATTTTTTTGTTTCTTAATTTAACATGTCAATCAAGTACGTGGAAGTACAAGTCAAACAGGCCGTATTTTGTTCTGTCATTGAGATTTTTCAAAGAGTAATTTCGTTCGAATTTTTTCAAAATATGATAATTTTAGGTATGTAATTTCTCTGGAAATGGCGGATGGTGGCAATTATTCATTTTAGAGAACTTGTCTAAACGTTTATTGAGCGAAATTTCGGGTTGTGTTTTCTAAAAGTGACAGCGTGACAGTTCTCATTATTGACTACTAGTTAATAATAAAAAATTATTAACCACTTTGAACAAATGCCGAGAAAGCCTACTTTACAAGTGGAAAAAAGGTTAATAATCATGTCATCAGACGCTAGTAGTGAAAAAAAGAAATAATTATGTCCTGGATTGTAATTATAACGTTAGAAAACCCTCGTTCTTAAGACCATCCTTCTAAATTACTCCCAATATTTGCATGAGAATTGAAGTCTAATCATGAAATAAAAGAAAAATACTTGAGTGCTCTTGGATCTCCCCAAGAAACTCGTAGAGATACCAACCAAAGACGAAATGTTTGGTCCTACTCGCATAAGAGGATTGTGTTAGATAGAGCAAAGAAAATTGGATGATACGAAAGCACAGACATGTTTTTGTAATACACAGAGTCACAAATGTTTCTTTTGGAAACTACCTTAGAAAAGTCCTCAAAATTGCATTTTCCTTAAATAACGCACCCTTAAATAGGGCGAGGAAAATAATAATAATAATATTTATTAAAAAAAATAGTTCTGATTCCGACGAAATTTGGGGTTTGGTGGTGAAAATGACAAATTCGCGGGCAACGAACTGATCAGGATTTCACAAATTTTCCCGGTGTAAGTTGTTTAGATATTCAAGAACAAAATTCTCAAATAGTGCTTCAAAACGCCGATAGACCTAGTAAAGGCATTGTCCTGTATCGTCATAATAAACTCAGAAGAAGGGAAACATGATCATAAAATATTAGCATAATTTGTACCCGAGGATAAAAGGGGAAAAAAGGAATGGAAACATAACATTTAATTTTATTGGCTTCCGAGCCGAGTGAAGCTAGGTCTAAGACTGAGTTCTATACCAGGGTGCAAATCATTTAATAATCATGAAGAAATCCAAGGTATAGGCCCTTTTTGCATAGGTAATTTTTTTTAGCCAATTGAAATTACATTTAAAATAGAATCATACACATGGGCGCTAAACTCCCGAAGAGTTATTCTATGTACCACAATCAAGGCCATTTCAATCACTTTAGTAGCCATCACCATGGAGGCTTTTCCCCTTTTATTTTGGCTCGAAAACCAATTATTCTATCTTTCAAGAAATGCATCATCAATTACTATTTAGCAAAGTACTATGGCAATACAAGAACAAATGCAACAAATATTATTGTATAAACAACGTCCGTCAGGACGGTGTATCGGAATTTGGAACAGTCAGAATTTAATTATTAATTAAGGTCTTCAAAACTTTGTTTTCTTTGTTTAATGTTCGTGGGTCTAGTAAAGCGCGGTTTAGACGCTACGATCTTGGCTTCGATAAATCGTAACGATCTGATTGTCCAATTTATCGTTCAATAAATCGAAAAAGTGCGTACTGTTTACATGTAACGATTTCTTGTTCCAATCTCATTGTCGATCACGGTTTAATACAGTTTTTATTTTTTTACTTTTCAACTTGTCTTTTGGTTCTGTCCACTAATATAAATTATACTCGCATTTTATTGCTTACATTGCTTGCTTACAAGTTACAATAGACTCTTAATCTCGATTATGATTTATGAGTAGCCATGTGTCGCTAAATATTTTTTTTTGGGTGGCCAAACTTGATCGCCACTCGCCAAATGTAAAACGTGTGCGCTAGAGACAGTCCAAGTAGCCCAAATGGATACAAAAATGGTTCACGTCGGCAACATTAATCACAAATCGTAGCGATAAATCGCTGTTATTGTTTACACGTTCCAATTTATCGCTACGATTCGCAGAAATTGAAGCTGGCCGCCATCAACCATCCAATCCAATTCCAATTCCAATAAATCGCTACAATCCTCTGTTCACACGCAACGATAAATCGTAACGATTCGATCGTTACGATAAATTGTTACAATTTATCGTAGCGTCTAAACCGCGCTTTACGTCATAACACAATTTTTCAATACGATCGTGTAGTCAAGGTTATATTTGTTTAATTTCTGTTAAATGTATTAAGGCATTTCTGAGAATCCTTAAGTTTAAAAAAATTTTCTATGTATAATATTTATTTGTTATCAAGTTGCTTGTTAGCTCAAATGTGACAGCTTGAGTTGATTTATTAGGATTTTCTTTTATTTGTGAGAGATAAAGATAATTGTTTCGGAGATAACGTGGTTACATTAATCATTAAAAAAATTGTATTCTGTAGTAGAAATGTTAACGGTATCCAGGGATTGTATATTGACCAGTATCGTTTCTAGCCAGTTTTATTGCCTGTGTAATGGCCGTTCGAACCGACAAGTTTAACCGGAGCTTACCTTAAGCGTAGCTTAAACCCATTGCAACCATTGTCTAAATAATGGTTGCCATGGATTTTGGGCTTAAATTTGTTGGTGCAAACGAAAATTAAGTAGAATTCCCGTTTAAATCGGACAGACGCGGAAAAGAAGACGCATTTTGCCAAGTTTGAGGCCGGAGTACCGTTCGTTTGAAGTTGCTTTTTAGCGCATTTTTTAAGAATAAAAAAAATTCTATTGTTTGCGGTTTGTCCGTCCGTTCGTCCGTCCGTCCGGGCCCACTTCTGCCGTTTCGAACTAGTTCTAAGGGAATGGTCCTAGAGTCCTGGAATTTTTGCAGTAGGTAGCCTATACCTTGAAGGTGTGCCAGACGGCCATCAAATTTCGCTGTCTAAAAGCCCCCCACGAATTATTTCCTGAGATGCTGTTTTTGAAACTGAAACGTGCATAACTTTTACATACGACAACCAATTAGTCTCAGATTTTGCATACGCATGCCTTTAGTGGTGCCAAGGTAACCTTTAGAAAATGGGGGAGGGGGTAAACACATGTTCTACCCTTCAGGGTAGTGAAAGGTCTCTATAACTTTCCCATGCGACCCTTTTTCGAGATCAGTTTTCTACCAACTACTGCCCTTCTTTCTGTCCTCTTATCAAAGTACGGGGTAGAAGGGGAGGGGGAAGGGGGGGAGTGGAACTATTTTTATCCTTCATGGTATTCTAATGAAAGGTCTCAACGAAAGGAATTAATTTCTACCAACCATAGCCCTCCTCCTCGACCTCTTATCGTGATCGGGTATATTCCCATATACCTCAAGAACGGATTGTCGGAAGTGGGTACCCACGCAGGGCGATTGAGACGTCTGCAAGAAATATATCAATTGGTGATGTCAAAACAAAAGCTATTTCGGTTAAAAACAAATGCACTTTATCTGCACAAGAGTTGTGCATAATTTATACTTGTTTCTAATTTTTTTCGGTTCGCTTTGTTAGAAGTTTGTTTGCCAGTGTCCAGCGTCGTTACGTTGAAAGAGATAAGAAGTTTCGTCCAGTTCGCGGTCGACTACGTTAGAAGCTAAAGAAGAATGTTCAATTAAGATCGAGTTTTATGTATCTGTTAAAGACCGGCCTGAATTTAGTTGTGCTGATTTTTCGAAGAAGTTTCTGGGGGGTTACAAATAGGTTAAGACGGCGGTTTCAAAACACATTTTTGAAGCTAAAAAAAGCCACAAACTTTCCAGGGGAGAAACTCCCATCAATGGGGAGGGGAGTATTCCCCTCCCACGTGTCAGTGGTCCAGTTTTAGTTTAATTTGTGATATGTGTGTGCGAACCCATTTAGAATATTTTGTAATTAAAGAATAAAAGTGTAAGTAGTCTTAAATCTTGATTTGGTAGTTCTGTGTAATTTCACGCAAGTTGGGCGTTAATCCGGACACTTCATTAATACCGACCCAAGAAGTTTCATGTTCAAATCACGATTCATTTTATTGAATTCTTGCCCAAAGTGTTCATTTTGGTTTTGGTCACAATTTTATTAAAATTCGTTTGGAATTTGAGGATTTTGAGCTTGGTCACTGTCTGCTGGGAATTAAGAAAGTCAGAATTGAATCATTCTTCTGTACCAGAGGATCTGTACTGGGAAAAATTTTAAATTGCGGAGCTAGCTAGGTTTGTAGTGTTTTCTGTATGATGCTTCTTGGCCTGGGATCAATGCAGACAGCAATATTACGACCCCCATAAAACAATCAAAATCGAAGGGCCCATCGCACAAGGCGATAACAAAATCGTAACTGAATTTCAAAGATAACTTCCACCTTCAACATGTGGAAACGTTCTAGTCTATAGTTAAGTACGTACAGAAAAAAAAAGTTTTGTTGAGAAGCATCGTGGAGCACCAATTTTATTCTTTTTCAACGAATTTGTTGCAACATTTTTTTAAACTGTTTCACTTGTATTATATGCATGAAATTTAGGCAAATACACATATTTGTGAAATTAAAACAACGAAAAGACAAAAAGGAAGGTAAAATACGTAATGGTGCCTTCAGTAAAGTCTTGAATCAATTAGGCCTCCATCGTATGGTATATGATCAGTAGGGGGCGGGGTGGAGCGAATTTTTCAAGTTTTGAAATATAAAACGCTTGTACGTCAAAAGAATGACTATTTTCCTCTTTAATAATATGACAACATTTGAGTTTCCAAATATAATATCTTCGGCTCTATATTTTTAAAATACGTCTTATACAGGGTGTATCTTTTCGAGCGATAAAACTCATCGCTACGTGATTCCGCGATATTTTCTGAGTAAAAAGTTTAATAAAAACTTTCCTCCAAATGAGTCGGGTAGATATGAACGCTTTTAGATTTTTAAGTCTGGCAACACTGTTCTAATTAGACGCAAGTAATTTGAAATTATACGGACAGTTACAAATGACCGTTTGTGACTGATAAAATACGCAAGATTAAGGTAGACTTGAAAACTCAATTGTTATGTGAACTAGGATGGCTTATACTTCCTGAAGGAGTCATCTAGAAGAAAATTTAGACTTTTTACTCAAAAAATAATGCGGAATCACCGATTGAGGGTTTTTTAGCTCAAAAAAATAGACACTGTATAATATATTTTTATTTTTTGGCGTCCCTTGCATTTAAATGCTAAACTCTATTATTAAGCGGCAGATCAAGCTTGTTAGGGAAGTGTGTCTGTCTGTTTGTCTATCTGCGAACACGATAACTGCGAATATGGTACGTGTTTATCGAATTGTTCGTTATTGGCATCTAGTTGTAGAGGTACTTTCTTCTTTAATTAACTTTATTATAGTTTTACTGTTTGATTTTTTTAGTGTTTTTACAATTCAGGATAGGTAAGTCCTTTAAGTTACAGATTTTCATTTTATCAATTCTTTGTTTTTTATATAGAAATAAGTTTTAGGCTCAGTTTAATCTATCAATTACATAATGATTTTTTTTAATCGTCATGTATTTATAATATCGGAGATATCGGAGCGACATAGCCAGGTGCTTTCTCCAACTCTAAGAGCTTGCTAAGGATGTTCCTACTTTCAGTGACAGTTGACCCTACTTGACCACCCCTGATTTCGACTTCATACTGCAGTTCAGTGTCTCGTAAGCGATTAATGTCCATCGCCATAATAGTAATTTATAATATTCAAAAACAATGATAATAATGATTAGGTAATAACACCTAATACAAATACACAATATAATAAAAGTGAACTAAGTCACACAATGAAAACAGAAGTACAGTAGGTTCAGACTTCTTTGGATCGAGTTCAAATTCAAAAGTTGAGTAAAAATTGTACAAATTAAAAGTGATTAAAATCTTACTTGAAGCGATTGCCAATTGTTTATAATTCTCCACCTTTTTATGGTTACACAAAAACAAATGTTAAAATTAATTCAAAAACAAGGCCACTAAAGTTGAAGAGCCAATTTTTATAATGAAAATTTCAATGACAAACCAGGCCACTTTAGTTGAGGCGCCAATTTTTATAACGCGCAAGCTGCAAAATGCTAGGCGCTACAAAATACCATGTGCTTTAATAAAAAAAACACACGCCGCTGACCGGCCAGCTAGCTCTGTTGACCCAAATAGTAAACAGCGGAGAGAGCAAGACAAATACACAGGGTAGTGGGTGACAGAATTAATACATTTGGTAATGGCTCATCATATATCATCGATTCCAAATAAATCTTTACTACTTACTTTTGTGGCTTCTTGTAAATTTCCTGGGCGCCACCTAATTCCGATATAAGTTTCGCTTACACTACCGGAACTAGGAAAGGTAGCTTTAGCTTTAAAATAGGCAACTAATGACCCACAAATAAAAAGTTTTATTCGGTGCACTGCACCATGAAATAAATTCAAAATTGCACAACTTAGATTCCCCACTGGGAATTCATAATCTTATTTAAGGTAAGCAGCAACTCAAAATATGAATCCTCCCAAAGTTAACAAAAGAAGGGGTTTACATAAAATTTCCCATAAAATGTTGAATAAAATACACCAGAATCTCTGGAGTTAACACACAAATATCGTTACAGTGGCAAAATAATGAATTAAATTGAAAATAGATACCTTAATTTATAGCTTGAGTGGGCAATGAAATTATTCGGTTCTTACGAGCTCGTTCGTACCTTACATAAATTGTTATCACTCCATAACGAGAGTAATCTTTTGACTAGCTAAAATATTGTACCCCAAAAATGTCAAGCTTACCAATTAACAGTAATAATCTTGGCTCTATGCAGGCCAATTAGCAATTGATCACCACCGAGGTGGGTCAAATGCAAACACACAAATTTACAAAAAGGTTTAACAATGCTACATCACCGTACGATCAATATTTAGGTCTTCTTTTCCACAGGTCCTGGTATATGGTTGCACGTTGAATGACAAATGCTGCTCTAAATGTTACACAAAGTGTCGGAAGTAAGGTAGCGGCTTCAAGATATGTACGACTTGGCCATTAAGTTATTTCAATGGTTTGATGCTAGATCGTACACACTGCACTCCAGTACTTAGTCGATTTACTTTCCTATGCCCCCTTATCCGCAACACAATGTGGTCTATAGTTTCGTTTCACAGGTAAACAGTCGGATCGTAGTTCTTGACCCCAATACGTGAACTCTCTACATGGAGAGAGTCAACGGAAAATAAAAGAGCTTCGTGAACGTACGAAAGTGAATGGAAGTTATCCTACGATCGTTGTCAGAATGGTCCCAATTATGCTTACGTTCCTTTAGAAGAACTCCTTTCGGATTAAATGGTTACCATGCCCAAAAAGAAATGGCAGGTACAATGATGGTTCACTTGTTTTTAAAGATGCTTTCGCCAAATTGTTGAAAACAAATGAACAGGAACTAAATTAGCACTTAAATCAGGATGAACCGCACGACCGTTCTCTTCGGTTAGCAAGTAAAACACGCTGAATTTTTCCATTTCCGGCCCCAATGAATCAACGAAGTTTTGCTCCAACCAATAACGCGGTCCATCGAAGCTTACAATACCATATATGGTTACGGTATCAAATTACATAGGTTATCTAAAGCGGAAATTGGCTTTTAGACCAATAATAGAAATATAAAACATTAAAACGGGCAGGTACGGAAATAAACGAATGTGAAGGTTACAAAAGGTGACTACCACAGAATAGAAAAGTTATAAACAGGGTGATTGAAATGGAAATACGAACAAAATGTTGATATAATAATAAAACTGTTACAAATATTATCAATATACATTATCGAATCGGTGTCAAAATATTCTCTTCACATTTCTCGTATAATCTCAATCTAACATTTCTACTACTAATTTTTTTCTTAAATATATACTACTATTACTTTCAATATAGTACTCTAAACAGCTTACCAGTATTGCATACAATTTTTGTAGTCTTTGATTTTGTCTTGGTCCAAATTTTTCCCATACGCAACTACTCTATGACCAGGATTTTCTTCTGTTTTATGACAGAAAAATACTAACAAAATTCATACGACCAATTTAACATTGCAAAAATACTAGAACCATACGCGCGAAATTCAAACAACCATCACTTCTAAAGAATCACCCGGTATATTTTTTTAATTTTACAAATCAGAAGTCGATTTTTGTACTATTGAACATTTTATTTATACCTATCTTGTGAGTGAGCCTGTATGCATCCATTTTTCTGAATGGCTAGGTATAGTAGTGGCGCAGACATTTTCCGTCCACAACAAGTACGCCACTGGAGAAGAACCTCAAAAGTCTTCCTATTTGCAGTGTTTTACGCAAACGGACTACATCCATTGGAGATTTCACCAGACGGCACGTCCAGCTTGGGAAACTACGATGCGTGTTTAAGTCTCCACGAAACAATGGGCGAGGACGTTGTCGCTGGAAAGTATTGTTTGGGAAATTTTTTACTAACCAACCAAACAAAGTCAAATGAGACATTACGTTCCGGATTGTGCTTCCCTAGCAAATGTTCCGCACTGGAGATGGAAGATATTTTTAGACGTTTGACTGCAAGCGTTCAAGTTGATGAGGACGTTTGCGACAGTTATGGAAGTGGTCCTAGTTTAAACGGTACCGCCATCCTCCTCTTGTAAGACGTATGTGATAATTGAGCTTTTATTCAGGTGTATTTTTAGGGCTTTACTTGCTGGATTATTAGCACTAGTGGTATTTTCAACTGTGGCCCATATGAAATACGGGAACAAAAACGTGATCCTCTCAGCGTTCTCGCTGAAGAATAACATTACTAAGTGCCTGGCCACATCGACTAACGCCGCAAATACAATTTCCTGCCTGGAAGGAATGCGAGTTTTGAGTTTGATGTGGATCATTGTTCGCCACGTATTCCGAAGTAAGCGTTTGAGGATTCGTAGTGTAAGTAGGAATTTGGCTACCTTTCAGTGAGTGATTGACTTACAGGTGAGGGATGAGGTGATCCACACAATGGTGCTTGGTGGCAGTTTGGCGGTTGATACGTTTTTTGTAATGAGCGGCATGCTCTTGGTATATAATGAGATGAAGAGGTACAAAAAGGATGCTATCCAATTAAATCCTTGCAGACGCTATGCGGCGAGGCTACTAAGGCTCTTACCAGTTTTAACTGTGATTGTCGTATTTCATTTGTCTCTTTTAAAGCACGTAGGTGATGGGCCTTTGTGGAAATTGGTGCGCTCGAATGACGCGTGCCAGACGTATTGGTGGAGCACGTTACTTTTCGTACAGAATTACGTCAATCCTGGAAACATGGTTGGATACTTCGGGATTTTGTGCAGTTTATCTTTTTTATAACCTTGCAGTGTTCATTGGCGAGTTGGTACCTGTGCGCTGATATGCAACTGTTCATCCTTTCCCCTCTACTGTTAGTACCATTGCAGCGAAAACCATTTTGGGGTATGCTCCTTGCTGGTGCTCTGCTTGGATGCTTAACCGTGGCACCTTTTACGCTTCCTTGGATATTCGACGCTGATACCTTGTAGGTTATTATATGCCACACTATCTGTACACTCCAAACTTTTAGAAAAGCGATCAGCCTCAAGCAGAAGTACCAAACTCACATGAGAGCAACACCATGGTTCGTAGGATTTATACTTGGATACATTATTCATGTTTCAAGAACGAGGAAATATACCCTAAACAAAGTTAGGTGACATTGGTCGATGCAGTGGAAAAATCTCTTAGCTTTTAGGTTCTGTGTGGAGTCTTATGGATGGCGTCTTTAGCTGTTTTTGTTGGTCTAATTATACTTGGAGTCCATACGAGGAATTATACCAGTGAATACAAACTGGAAAATGCCACAAGAATGGGGCTAATGCATCCACTATGGTCTTTAGCCATAGCTTGGTTGATATACGCTTGTAGATTCGGATATGGCGGTAAGTAAACTTGTGAAATTCCCAAACTTCTGATACTTTCTGTTCCAGGTTTCGTTAACAAATTTCTTTCCTTACCAATCTTTCAGGTATTGTCGAAATTCACATACACAGCGTATCTCGTCCATTTTGAGTTTGTGATTATTGCACACGCTAGGATCCGTATAGAGCAACCTTTAACAATAACTGAAGCGGTAAATGCAATTAAGCCTGTTCTCATTTGGCACTGATTGATTTACTTTGTAGATTTTGAGAGCTAATGGTCACATGTTGGAAACATTGTATGTTTCGGTGATTTTAACTTTATGTTTGGAAATGCCTTTTATAACTATTAGTCGACTCATTAAAAATAAATAGTTTTTATTCATTAAACACTTACAAATTGTATATATGAAAGCTCAAACTGAAAGGTGAGTCGATTGTTAAAATTCTTCTATTCTATTCCTTACGAAGTCCCTCTTGCACCTTCTTCTTAACTTCTTGCATTAAATTACATCGTTCAGAAAGGCCTTCTGCTTGCCAGGAGAAATTCCTGTTTTAAGGGGCCTATTGAACATAGAAGGGCTCTAAGGATGTAGATCACCGTTATGTTCTGTAACCACTGTTGGTGGTTTGTGGTGGTAGCAAGTCCTTATCTGGTAATACTCCAGCTTTGACCTTCCCCTTCTCTGGAGGAGGTTCTTTACCAAGCGAACTAATCTTTTCCAATAATCCCCAAACCAAGAAAATGCAGGTGGAATGAAGGTCCATTGTATCTGTCGAATTCACTTTTAGTGGTATAGTACTGTGACGAAGGCATATATTGCAGTTTCGTCTTTCGTGTCACTGTTGACGCCCCCCTCCTGAAGCTCATAGTACTTTGCTCCTCAAACTTTCACGAGTGGAGTTGACTCCACCGTCGTCATAATACAAAGAAAGATAGTCATGCTCATGAATTAGAGCTGTGACAAGTGGATGACTTTTTGGTAAGAAGATGGTGGCGTCTTCTCTACACCAAACTCAGGTTTACACGCGATTCAGATTGCCGGCGACATGTCTCCATTGCTCCCGTCCCGTTGGTTTAAGTATTTCCTTCACCCGAAGAGAGACGAGAGAAGAAAACACTCCCCGATCCTCACCTCTTTGTATCCGAGCGAGTGCAACTGAAGAATCAGTCCAGAAGTGAGTGGGGATGTCTTCATATCCGACCACTTCACTCACAACTCGAAACTAGTCTCATTCCAATTATACATCCCATCAACTCCAACTTTGGAATACTTGCCCTACTGGAACTTTTCTTTTGTAACGGGGCTAATCTTGCTTTCGACAGAAATCCACATCTATTTTCACTCTTCAAGAACACAACAGCAGCATACGCAAAACACAGGCGTCAGAAAAAACATGAAGTTCCTTGAAGTAGGTAGCAATTTTGCCTGGATTGTGACTGGTGACAAGTATCCCATCGGATCAACCACTGAGGAGAAAATACATCTCTTTGTACCATCTTTTTCAAACTTCGGATCCTTGATTACGCATTGTGCCGTTTCCTCTACTCCATTTCAAGCCGAAAACTGACATTTCTAGAAAGAATTGCTATTTCCATTTGCATTGGGAACTATTTCTGAGGATGAAGCCAATTCCTCCTCCATTTTAGCAGCTCCCATAATGGCATTTGGCTTTTCCTTGCAGCTCTCACATCCTCCATGCGATGTCATGAGTGACGTTGACGGGTCGGACGACTCTAGTCAGGGAGACAGTACAAAGGGGCCAAATTTGAGGCTGAGGTGGACCCTGTCCACCCTGCTATCGTAATCCAAAATCCAGATGCACCAAGCAGATATGGACTACAATAAATTGAGACCAAAAACAACTAGATTGTGCTGGCAAATCTTCTCCTCTAAAGCTATTGTCCTTCCGCCAGAGAAACTTCTGGAATAGCTTGTCTTCTTCATGTACACTTATTCTTTGGAATGCCTTCCTAATATGTGAAGATACTCCCACCGTGTTTTATTAAAACCTCGGCATAATGGAAGGAATCAACTCAATCAAGTTGGGAGACATTTATTCAAACTTGGAAAAGATGACATGATGCGTGGAAAACTGGCCGCAGTGGAGTAATAGCACTGTCCTTAAACACGGGACGATGAGGTTACAAAGGTCCAATATTTTCTTCAGATATCTCCGTCATGAGTCCTTCCCGTTCCGTAGTCACTCCACTTATTATGTTGTTCGAATTTTATTCTACCCGATTCCATCCTCTTTTGACTGACTGAGTGATTTGTAACGAAATACTCCTCTTTCCCATTCCATAGGAGTGCCACAATATACCTTCCATTATCTTCCCTCTGAACCGTCTTCAAAATGAGGTTAATAGTATTCGTGTCGCTCTCCACCTTTGACTTCTTGCCTGGTGGGTCCTTTGTGCCGATGGTCTCCATATTCTATAAGTCAGAAACGACTGACGGGGTTGAAACGATTTTGTCCTCCCAAGGACCATCCAAAGATGGTTTCTGTTGCTATCAGTCCACATTCTGATTTGACCACCTTACCAATTATCCCTTCCGAACAAAATCTGAATATCCGATGAAGATTTTCCGACGTCTGAGAGCATTCTTGGAGTTCATTCAGCCGAGATCCTTCAGGAACAGAATTGATCCTTGCACAGAACTCTTTCTTTGCCAACAGTTTGATAACAAAGCGCTTGCTTTCGCTGTTTTAGTCCTACTGCGAACTTATCGTACCCTTCGAGTGGCGACAGCTTTCCTCCAAAGACTGCGAGAAATTCTTCTCCAATTTTTATAGCATTTCCTCCCTGCGTTGACTTCCCGCGTCTCCACTTAACCGAACTGAGACTGCTTTCTCGGTTTCATCAACGGTAGTAACTTTTAAAGTATTTAGGAGTATACTAGGAGTGCACTTCCTCTCCCACTATGATGTCCTCTTCCTTCAACGACTTCTGCTTATTAACAGGTGAGCACATGTTGTGATAATGACTGTGGTTACATGACTCAAATCGGATTTTCTTCTTGCATTTCCTGGAGGTGTAACCAATTTTCAAGCACCTGAAGCAAGAATTTTTGCTCATCTTCATAGGTCATGTCTTTCCAACATTTGGCAGAGTCGTGATTTTTACCACCAAAAAAATGCAGAAATTCCTCCCCATCACATTTGATAATAATCCGGAGGCTGTTGGAGAGTTATCCGTGTGCGGACAATTCGCGCCCGGACAATTCGCACTCGGATAATTCGCACCGGAATAATTCGCACCCGGACATTTTGCTCCCAGGATATTTCGCACCCTGGACATTTCGCTCCCGGATAATTCACTCCCGGACCATTCGCACTCGAAAAATTCGCTCCCGAATAATTCACACCCGGATAATTCTGTAAATCTTTGGTTTATTAAAATTAAATATTTTTAAGAGGCTACTAGACCATTGCCTTTACAGAATGTATGTAGTAGTGCCCATCTTGGTAAACATCTACTTCATGGAAAAATGTTTCAAATAATATTATTTGGTCTTTCATTTTCAACACATGGCGATTCTTAAGTATTTCCATTTCTTAAATATAATCACGCTGGTTTTTTTTGAAATTGTATGAAGAGTCTGATATAGTTAAATCTGCGCTTTCGTTTTGAGAAAATAAGAATAGGTAACTGAAACGTCTTTTGTGGAGTAATTAAATACCAAATAGTTATACCTAGTTATACTATATCTACAATATTATGTGTAATATTCGCTACTTTTGAGACGCTCTTAATATTAAAGCAGAATCAACATATAATACCGTACACAAACAAAGTGATAAGTCTAAAGTTAAAAATATTTACATTATAAGATCAAGATGAAAATAGAAAAAGGAAATAATTTTAACGCCCCGTTACATAAAGATTTCATAATGAAGACACATAAAAAATTGTTCTTTATTTCTTTAGTTGAAAATGGTGACAAAGGAAATGAATTAAATTTATTTTAGACAAAACGAGTATGTATAATTGACAATAGAAAAATGCATTTCATAGATGGCACTAAATTTGGATAAGTAATTAAGATAATATTATAATTAAAGGTAAATTTGAAAAGACCCCCATAACACAAATTGCACTTCATAAAGAAACAATAAGAGAAATATCGTAATGACATCCTTTCTATTATTTCTGGAAGATGAATAGGGTTTATTACAAGGTAAAAGTAATTAGGTCCGAAAAATCAGGTTTAAGTACGTATGACCACAACTAATTAGAACTTATTTTTTTGCGTTATCTTTGCTACAACTATGGTAGTGAATGAACTTAAAAGTTTCTTTTTGATTTTCTTACTGTTATTTATTTTATAGTTTGAAGAGATACATGGAAAAATTCTGGCATTTTTTTAAGAGATTGTTAATAATCAAAACAGTAAGGGTTTTGAAAATCTTGAAACGTTTTAGGGACAGGTCGATATTGATGATTTTTTCTTTTAAATGTTTGTAATTATTAAGTACCTATATACTTCCTTTTTAATTTTTGTATGGCATACCTAGTACTAAAGCAAAACCCTTAGCAGTGGTAATTCCGCAACAAGGAAGATAGGACATCATTGGAAATGCTTTCCTTCTCTGAATTTGGTGAGACTATAGTTTTTTAGATTTGATATTTTCAAAAATTTTAAAAGTAAGTTGAGGGCGCGCTGTTGTTTATGTCATTGGAAGGATGTCGGGCCGATCACTATGTAATAGAAGCTAATGCGATCGTGCGTCAAAATTATGCAGTTGCAAGTGGTATAAAAAAGAGAAAACTTGTACCTGCAACGTCGAATGCGCTGGAAATGAAACAACTAAACCAAAAAAATTACATATCCGAATTCAGAGATGGGCGACCTTACCAACGATGCATCATTTAAGATTTTAAGGGTTGCACTGTCAGCGATGCGAGACAAAGACATTAGTGAGCAAGTTTTATTTTAGACACTGTTTCCTTCCATGATCAATTTGACGTGCCAAAGCGTTTTTTGAAAATTATTTTAATTTACAGAAATAGCTATGTATGGTTTCTAATGCACCACCGTATATTATTTAGCTTCGGAGAAATAACACCAAAATCTCCCCATAAAAATTGTTATAATAATAAATGGGTAGATTTTGGTGTTATTTCTCCGAAACTTCTTAAGCACCCCGTTGAGAGTCATGGATCTCCACAATTTCAGTATATTATTTAAATAATAGCCATATAATTTATAGCAAGATCAATTTTTTTCACGATATTTATCAACATTTTTTGCTTTTTTCGTTACTTTATAGTTCTTATCTCTTTAATTTTACGGAAACTCTCAAGAATCTATTTGTTTTACGTTCAAATATGATTATAATTTACTTGAGATTCTTTTAAGACAATACATACATATTTCGTTATGTGTCTTTTAAATTGACGATATCGAAGGTTAGAGAACTAGGAAACTTAACTTGCAGCTATTAACAAATAATAATTGTTAAAATTTTATTTAGACTTTTATATTCCTATTGCAATATTATTTGTACGTGCTAAAAGGTTTCCAAATGAAAAAAACCTTGATTGTGAATTGGTACAATAAAACTGGGTAAATACTAAATAGGTTTAATAAATTTCAGGTGACAGTTTTGCTGATAGACCGATACCAGCGTTTAGCAGCATCCGTCTGCTTGTGAACATGAGTGCATGGACGACAATTTACATCACGGATGAGTGTCTTTTTACTTTTTTTTTTGTTTTTTTTTTAATTAATAAATTTTCATTCATATGGTACCTTTAGCAAGTGTTCTCATGTTTAATACGGAGATTACAATAAAATAAGTACTAAATTCCAAATTTTGAGTGATATGGATGCTATTAAAGTGACCTAATATCTCTACTGCTTTGATATGGTCCATTCCATTTAAAAAGGTACATAGGATTGTACGTATGAATTCTTGCCTCATATATACTATTAAAAAAATTATTCCTCTACAAATTGTATGGCTATTGTTTAACCAACATAAATATTTAAGGGCCACATTAAAATGCCAAAATCATGGAAAATATCATCAAAAATGGATTTGTCCCTGAGGCTAAAAGTTGAAATTTGATTTGTTACAAAAAGTTGATAATGTATATGAGATTTAGGCGGTGCAAACTATACGGACGCGTAACAATGGAGTTCGGTACAACGAAAAGGGGAAAGAGATACATAATCTATGAAGGATACATGTACCTCTTTGCTAAGAACCTTAAACTCCAAAACTGCTCATCATGGCTGTGTCGAGCGAGAAGAGCAAAGAAGGATCCATCGGCTCTTAGTTTAACATGCAATGCCAGTATCTGGGTCAACGATGACAAGGTAAGATTAGCTAAACCGAGCACTGATTTTGGAAGTGCAGATGGTTTCCAGTTTCAAAGCCCTTAATTGGGTACTTTATTAGTTAGGATATCGTCTTTTGACCTTTTGACTTTTTTATACGTAAGTTTCATCGTTGCTTATACCGTCGTCTAATGTTAGTTTTTAGGTTCGGCCCTCCCTTGCAAAAAAATTAGTTTATCAACCTCTTCAAATTTCAATTTTACTCTGGAACCAACCACGGATATGGTCGTTTGCCTTTCCAGTTTTACTCTCCTTTTGGGTTTTTAATTGTTTTCCATATATATTGTAAGTTTTATAGCTATAGTCTCTCCTCAATGATCTCTACCATCTTGTAGATCACCTGAAGATGACCGTTGGTCGAAACATGTAGTGTATCACTTCGTTTTATTAAATTATATGGGAACGGTTTAGAGAACTTTTATTCAATATTAATAAATTATCCCATTTAGAGTTTGAACACAAAATGGACGTCACGATTCCAAATTATACCTTAATATTGAAAGTATCCAAATTTTAAATGTAGGTATACGTCTATTACATGCACAAAGTAATAAAACGTGATATTGGTGAGTAATATTGGAGATTTCAAGCTCTGATTTAATTTAATACTTCACAGCCGACTTTCTATGTTAAAAGTCAACCATACACAAAATACCCCTCAGGGGAGCGAAATTCTGGTGCGAATTATTCCGGTGCGAATTGTCCTACAACCGATAGATAGAGCTACGGAGAAAAGTAAGATGTGGGGACGCCGAGTAGCTGTCGCTTTTAATGCCGATATATTTTGCAATCACATAATTTACTTAATTTCAATTAAAAAAAATCGTCTTGGTACTGCTGGCACGGCACAGCCCCTAGAAATTTTTTAAAAGGATAATTTAATAAACTAATTAAAACAGTCCTAGAGTATTTTGTACTGTTTTTCTAAAAAGTAAGTAACGAACACCGTGTGAGATACAGCACCGATTACTAAAGAGGGTCGCCCACACAATGTACACATCAAAATCTTGCTTTCGTTTATGTTCAAAAAATTCCTAAGCTTTTCAAAGACGATCAAAGAAAGGTCACGCATACCCAAGAACAAAATTTAACAAGCAGGCACGATTGTCTCTGCCTGAATTTCCTCTAAAGGGATGTTGTTAACACGTTTTTAAACTGGTGCTTCAATTTAGCAAACGTCCAGATTAACTGGTTTTAATTTAGAGTTAAATTGTTATAATAAGTTTAGATATCTCCGTTTCTTATTAGACGTCGCAGTAGTAAACTTTTATCGTTTTGGACGTCAATGTCGTATATAAAATATATGGGAGATCTGTCTATAAATGCTGTAGTACTAAGTTCAGAAGTTTTCAATTTTATTTCTCATTTCAATCTCATCCGGTATGCAATATGAAAAAGACGTGCCAACTGAATTAAGCTATAAAAGATGGATGTTCTCAATCCTTTTCAAGGTGTGGTTGGTATTATGAGGAATAATTTTTCGGTAGCTCACAAGTGACAGTCAATTAACTGACACTTTGCAACACGAGACGTAGGCGAGTGCCGTAAACTGTACGAGTGAGATGTTATCACTACATATGGTGTTATGTTTGGCATTACTGCTATCCTAGAATAAACTCGTAATATTGTACGGTCCATGTAGATAACACATGGTTTCAGGAAGAAAGAACAATGGATCGCCGGAACCTCTACACTTACATGGAAACAGCGATAGCTGGAGAAAGTTTGAACGGCAGTTCCAACTTGTTCCTTGTAGGTAACGATGGACAATAATATGGCAATTGAATTCAAAGCCGTAAACGTAGTTAGGAAAACTCAAATATCTCGTAAATTTACGAGGACGTGACATCCGATCTAAATCTCTGCGTTGAACTCATACAAACTATCCAAGCACAACGTGATTAATAGCTAAAGAAACATTAAATTATCACTATTAAAACTTATTTTATTGTAGTTTAATCGTAATCGAATGAAGATTGCGCCATTTCCTAAACTACAAATATTTTCAAAACTTACATCTAAGTTCAAAATTTTCGACATAAAGCCCGACATTTGCATTAAGTACAGTTTTACTACTTAAAACTTTCGCGAAATTAGTTTTCCTTTTTAATCTTCTAGAAACGTTTTCGCTTTCTTTAACTATGAATTTAATTTTAAAGTTAATTACGGCGTGCAAAAGTAATTTAACCCTGATTCAGGTTCGGAATGTAATTAGAGAATCGAATGAAATTCATATGAAAATAATTAGATTCGCAGATCTGAAATTAAAAGTCCTCCGTGACTAATTCAACACTGACGGGATACAAGTAAAATCTGTTTTGCTGAAAATCACTTTTACTTCCTTTGGTTTTCGTAATCCTTTTAATTCCATTGCCAGACTTGGATATTTTAATGTTTTTATGAGTTTTTTTATGTCCAAAATCTTCAGTGTTTTGAGTTAGTAGGATTCAAACTTAAACGATTAAGGATTATTTATTTATTTTATCAGCCAACAAAAGGACTAAATGATTAAGATCTATTGAGATCCTGATAACTGCTTCTATAAGAATCTGGACCTCTCTTTGTCATTTAGGAAACGGTGTAACCAGGTATGCTATAATAGTGTTATATACAGCGATCGATTTCGTCCATTAGAATAGCCAGAGCCCAAAGAAACATTAAGTACTGCGTTAAGTCAGCACCCCGAATCGGCATACGTTTATTTTAACGAGGATCAAAAATTTCCCGGATCGAAATCCATACCCATAAATACAGTGATATTGATTAAGAAGTAGACTGAAATAGGCTGAAATAATACCGAAAATAACAAGCCACCCTGTATGTGCGAATGTTTTCATTTGATTTAAATCTGGGCGATTTTACTACGAATAAACACAGAATTGAGTCATTTCATTGGAATTTGTTGTTTTAGTATTTATTTTTCCATTTTAGAATTGTTTTTAACTGCTTAATTTCTTGTTTAAAGTTTATCATTAGTATAAATTTGTTTATTTAAATTATAAGATGTAAAAATTGCGTGTTAGAATGTAAGAAATATCTGGTCGTTGTGCGACATTTTTCAAGATGTACGTATATTTAGCATTGATAACACAGTCTTACGTTTTCTTTATAGTACTAGCGGTATACCAAAAGATACTGCATTTTCTTATACCAAGGTGCCACTTGGTACAGCTGTTCCTTAGAACCATTTAGACGATTTGGTCCGAAGAACACGTGACATTTTCCGTGTGGGTAGATTTTAGAGGGGTTGGGGGTGATTTATTGTAACATTTTTTTAAAAACTAAATATGGCCTAGAGACGAGATCTGGGTGTCGATTTCGTATGATTTTAACCCGAGGAATCCAATGGTAGCGCCAGAAATGTAATCCGGATACAGGAAGTCCGTGAAAAGCCGCCATTTTTAGAAAATGACAGACTTTTGATCGAATTATATTTCTAAGGCACACCGGGTCGTGTAAGGTGTCTAGAGTTATGTTTTTGGGGTCAGGGAATTCATTTATGATAACAAAAATAACCTACTGGCATCGGAACTGCATGAGAGGCTTTCCTACTGCACTTTTTGAAGACGTCGCACGCGGTGAAACCCAAGATATTCCAAAGTTTTAATACCTATATAAATTTGTAATATTTTATTTAATAAAAATACACATTAACAAAACATAAAATATATTAAAACATGGGGTAAAAAATTTATAAGCCTATGAAGGATCACCAAGTACATCGCTGACCTCCTCTGAGATTGCGTTATCACCACTGAAAAGGAATTTCACATACCGGGTGAATATTTTTTAAAACCGAACGTAGGAAATTAACATGCGAAAAACGTTTTTTGCCGATCGTTGCTCCCCATGTTAACTTAGAGGGTTTGTATTGACACCAATCAAAAGAAGATTTTTTTTCTCATCTAATGATATACGAATTAGCTTATTTTCAGGTGTATTTCTCATTATTTTATCAAAAATTCGGCAATAAATCCAATTAGCAAAATCATGTTAAGCCATGGAAATTTCCTAACGAATTGAAATAGGTTTTCACATGCACGGAAAACAAAATACTTTTTCCTCAGTGAACCGCATTTTACAAAAAAATTAATGCCAGGCGTCATAAACTGATATTGATTTCGATGTTTGAATCTGCTTTTTGTCTTAGTCATGGCTCAACATGATTTTGGTAAGTGGATTTCTCGAGTTTTTGATAATATAGTGAGAAATACACCTGAAAATGAACTAATTCGTATATCATTAGACGAGGAAAAAATCTTCTTTCGATTGGTGTCATGATCAACCCTCTAAGTTAACATGGGGAAGCAACTATCTACAAAAACCCCTTTTCCCATGTTAATTCCCTATGTTCGTTTTGGGAATATTCACCCGGTATAAATATTAAAGGTTCGGTAGTAAATTAGGTATATCCGAAAGTATACAATATTCTTACCCTTTGTTTGAGCAATCTCCCATACATTTTTGGCATGCAGGGGAACATGGCAATCCGCCTCGCCGGCAGCTGCACCGAAGGGTCTCGCAGCCACACCTGTTCAGAGCACGGACTGCCTTCCATACTTGTGGCAGCTTGGACTACAGAACCTTCCTGCCTTTGGCTTCAAGTGTCCATCCCCATCCTTCTGGACTTGTAGAGCTTCTCATCACCTGGTTTGCACATCCCCAGATATGGCCAGCGACATACGCCGCCCTCCTTATGTGTTCCTCCAACTCGTGCTGCGGCGACACGGATTACCATGTTCCCCTGCATGCCAAAAATGTATGGGAGATTGCTCAAACAAAGGGTAAGAATATTGTATACTTTCGGATATAATTTACTACCGAACCTTTAATATTTATATGTAAAATTCCTTTTCAGTGGTGATAACGCAATCTCAGAGGAGGTCAGCGATGTACTTGGTGATTCTTCATAGGCTTATACATTTTTTACCCCATGTTTTAATATATCTTATGTTTTGTTAATGGGTATTTTTATTAAATAAAATAATATAAGTTTATATATTAAAACTTTGGAATATCTTGGGTTTCACCGCGCGCGATGTCTTCAAAAAGTGCAGTAGGGAAGCCTCTCATGCAGTTCCGATGCCAGTAGGTTATATTTGTTATCAAAAATGAATTCCCTGACCCCAAAAACATAAGTCTAGACACCTTACACGACCCGGTGTGCCTTAAAAATATAATTCGATCAAAAGTCTGTCATTTTCTAAAAATAGCGGCTTTTCACGGACTTCCGGTATCCGGATTACATTTCTGGCGCTACCATTGGATTCCTCGGGTTAAAATCATACGAAATCGACACCCAGATCTCGTCTCTAGGCCATATTTAGTTTTTAAAAAAATGTTACAATAAATCACCCCCACCCCCTCTAAAATCTACCCACACGGCAAATGTCACGTGTTCTTCGGGTCAAATCGTTTAAATGGCTCTAAGGAACAACTGTACCAAGTGGCACCTTGGTATAAAAAAATGCAGTATCTTTCAAGAATTTCCGTTATACCGCTAGTACTATTATTTATATTCTGTTTAAGTAACTCTTTTCGAGTCTTACTCTCGTTTATATTCAATATTCTTACACCATCACTAGGTTATTGAGACCCAAGGTTAGTTTGATTGAGACCTAGTTGGAAACATATCTACGATGTGCCGCGCTATTCACGATCCTTCTGTTTGTTTGTGTTGTCATCTGTTATAGATAAGGCAGAAAGCGTCCTTCTGGGTTCACAAAGCCCTTACATCCAAAGGTAATTTTTTTAATTTTCGACTACTCCTTGATATCACCTTTGATTACATACTGGTTTTTGATACAATCGAATGGTAATTACTGCATTTGTTTAATAGTCATTTAAGTATTATAGTTCCGTTGTTTTCTGCGGAAGCCCGTTTGGATATTGACCCTGACTACGAGTTGATCCTGTTTTTTTTACTTTTACTTAAATGGATTTAAGTTTAAATGTTTTCGTTCCATATCCATTATTGTATTTCTTTAGATTGTAAAGACCATAACAATGGTCTCTTAGTCTGCCTTGTTTTCTCCCCTTTAGGCACCTAAGTATTCTCTTTTCTCTATTCGGTTTGCTATTACTACATTTCCCTTTCTCTTCATTTTGGCTAGTGTAAAAAAACCGTTATTCACCCTGGCCCACCACAATTTTACCTGAGCCTACATTGTGCTCATCTCGTGGTAATTCCATTACATTTTAATAATTAATAATAATAATGTTGTTATGGAAGAGCGGGCATCTCAAGCGCTTCTTATTAGTGTTGCGCTAGAAATTGGCGGAAGTAGGAGTTTGAGTGGTATTCTGTTTCAATAAGAAAAATAAGGAAGAGAAGTAGCGGTTCACCTCGCCATGGGAAAAGAGCGTGTACGTTTCTGTACGCTAATTTTTTCAAGAAAATTGCCTCTTTGGATATTTGAAGACGTAGTTTCGTCGCAATCAGAATAATTGGTGCTGTAGCTGTAGTTAAGTTAAAGTTCGTGCAAAATTTAATGCGGTTTGTCCGTTTTCGGAAGAAAGTTACGTTGATTTTGCAAAATCAGTTTGTAGCGCAAGACGACACCCTGTTCGAAGGTTCTTTTGTATAATAAAAGTTAAAGTGTTTTCCCGTTTGAACAGCGATCGCATTAAAAATTAGTAATGGTGTTAATTAAGCCAGTTTGTGTTATCATTGTTTCAATGGAATAATAAAAAAATGACTCGAGTGTTCTTCTGTAAGTGTTACGTGCGCCTGAATCTCGCAAAACCGTTGTTTTGGCGAGATTAAGTGCATTTGTAAGAGGAAACTAAACAATTTTAAGACTTTCTTTGTTTATTTGTCTCCCAACTGCGTGTGGTGTAAATGTGCCCCCCAACCCCTTATTTCAGGTTGTTTAGTGATTAATTATTGCGTATGTATTTCGAAATACATTGTTTGTCATTGTAAAATATTTAATTGTGTGTTTATTTGAATCCACGGTACGGCCCAGATAGAGTTCTCATGTTCAAATTTTTTTGTATTTGTGCCCAAGATTTATCTCAAAAAATCTATGTAATTGATTCCTTTGGAATTTTAGGAAGTTGATCGAGGCTACTGGATCTTCATATTAGGATTTTGCTTTGCGGCGAATATCGGAGGTGTACGAGGAGAGATCATAAAAATTCGAAGTATCAATGTTTGATTTATTTGACTTAGCTGGACAGGTGGTTTATTTACCACCTTCACATTTTGTCGGTGTAAAAAATGAATGTGTGGTTTACACGTTGTAATGAACCAAGGTCAAATACCGGTTACGGTACCAAAATTCTGTAATAACCCAGGACCAGCCGAAAAGCGACTGCGAAACTCAAAACCAAAATTCAAAACTCCCGCCTTCAGAATCGGTCAACATAAATAAAACTCGAGAAATAGAGAGGAGGGGGTAGAGAGTGAAATTTAATTAATTAATTACAAAATAAATCAAATCCAAATTCAAATCAGGGTTGCCCTCTCTTAACCACACGAGAATAACTCTAGGGACTTCATTGATTCCAACGAAACCTTCCGGGATATTGCGTACATTCTCACTTCTTTTCCAACCTGCATTTTACAATGTGACATTATAGTACTCTTCAACCCGTACGACAACATCGAGGAATTTTATCTCCTTCATAATCGGGACTTTACACCGATAATTAAAATATTGTACCACTATCTTTCACGAAAATGAGTGTATTTATTAGGACTGTTCACACCAAAGGCTCACAGTTGAAGAAATATGGGTAGATGCGCCTGCCATTTTGGACAGGACACAAACCTGTCTCATATAACACAGGAGTATACCTACTATTTGCATGCAAAGTAGGGTTTCGAGACTCATTCCATTACAGTATTCCAATACCATAAAAAATTCAAGAGTCATGAAAAATAATTACATTTGGCATTTATGCAATATAAGATGGTGCAAATAAATTGAACCGATATATTACGCCCCTGCATAAAGCAAACAAAAACCTCCGACCCATCGTACAAGCCGATGATAAACATCGTAACTTTTAATAATAATAATAATTTATTTCAGACTTCTAAACAGTTACAGAAACTGGTACCGAAACTTTAAAGCTAAAATTATACAAAAGAAGATTATCAATAACAAGATTGTTGTTAAAATATAAAATACATGCGGAAAGCGGATACCATGAATTAAATAACCACCCTGTATATTAATCTCAAATGAATGCCATTCACATTTATGGAAACTGTCACTTTAACTAACTACAGTATGCCTTAACTTGTATTAACACCCTGTACTAATCTTCAACCTTCCCTTAACAAATAGTAAAATCCACGGGTCCGTTAACTTGGCCCCCCACTGAGAGATTTGATAGTCGTATTATTTTGAAATAAATGCGCTCGTTATGCGCTCATATGCGCCACCGATAATAACTCTTGCGCCATTATCGTTTTTTAGAAATCCGAAAAAACATTTGGGGGGGCCAAGTGAACGTAGCCCCCCCCCCAGTACGTATTTTGTCTCTTGTAACTAGGTCACCTGATACATTTTGTTATGAGCTCAATTGCGCCACTTGAATTAAAGCTAGCGCCTTTACGGTTAAGCCGTGACAAATTTTCAAAAAGTGGGGGGGCCAACTTAACGTTTTTAAAAGTTACTTTTTTCAACATCTTTTCATACGACATTGTACTCTCAGGTATGCGCTGAAATGCGCCGTAAAAAGATATCTTTGCGCCATTATTGTTTTTTGGATATCCTTAAATATATTTGGGGGGGGGGCCAAGTGAACGGAATCCCCCATAACGCATTTTGCTACCGGTATTTGTGCCACTTGATACATCTGGTTATGAGCTCAATTGCGCCACTTGAATTAAAGCTAGCGCCATTACGGTTAAGCCATAAAAAATTTTTTAAAAAGTGGAGGGTCTAACTTAGCGTTTTCAAAAGTTATTTCCGGAAGTGCGTCCATTTTGAAAATATTTTACATCGATTCGGCCTTCGGAGTAACTCCTAAATACAAATTTTTAAAAACCTACCTATTTTATTTTCCCAGAATCGTTTAACTAAAGCTCCCAAAAAAAACACCCTGTATAGTGTTTCTGAAACACTATAATGGCGCCAAGATTTTTGTTTACGGCGCATTTTAGCGCATGATGAAAGGTACGATGTAGTAGAAAAAACGTAACTTTTGAATTTTTAAAACGTAATTGAAGCAACATTCGCAATGAAACACGTACATGAGAAAACATTACGTATGTGCTATCTATAACAAATAAACAAAGCTAAATACGACCCTTAATTTTTAACCTATTTTTTTTAATAAAGTGGTAAAGAATTTTCATGTACTCTCCAACCAGATACCTATTTTTTTTATCTTAAATTTACAACTATAATAAATTTATGATTTTCTTTAGGCGATCGATTTCGATAAATTTTCATCTTCGGGCTGTAGCTAAAATTATTAAATTAAATAGTGTGTTTAAAATGTTACATTAATTACCGTCAAGGAGTTAACAGATAAAATTTTGAAGTTGGCACATTACAAATTAAGAAATATTTCGGATGAAGAATAAATAATGAAAAGTATCAATATATGGAACCTGTAAATAACAAAGTAAGTAAATTATAGGTATACGTAAATTAATTACCATTAATTACCGTCAAGGAGTTAACAGATAAAATTTTGAAGCTGGCATTTTTTATTTTTTTTAACCTGCGCAATTTTTTATAAGGAGCAACAAACTATTTCTTCCAAAATCTCATTGTCTTCCGAGTTTACCTATTACCTTCTACATTGTCTTACTTTTTTTATACAAGACATATAAACCAAAAGAAAATGTTATATGTCCTGTTAACATTTTAGGGGTTGTGACCAAGAGGTGTAGAAGTAATGAGTGGGTTTATTGAACGAAAGATCATGCATCCTAGCAGATTTTAAAATGCACATGCAAATGTGTCACTTTGTAGTTTGTCGTTGCAAGGAATGAACTTTATTTGGTGGAGACTTTTATATTACATACAATGTAATTCCAAAATAGTCCCCAAAGCACCGTACCAACTCCATGTCGTTATTGTACTGTTGGTAGTTGGTGAGTTGATTTTTTTTTACATTTGAGCGTGTTAGTTTCGACAAAAGCGTCACGCTTGAGTAAGTGCGAAAATGTAGTTAAACTTGAAAATTGAATGCCACTGTTTTCAGAAATAGGGCAGAAACTGCATTTTGCGTTCAGCGTAAATTGCTTTTACAAATAATGATGAGAGTTTAATGTTCCTGGTCTAAATAACTTCGTCACATGGCAGCAAGGCCAGAGAGCTTAATTTCTGTACGGACAAATGGAAACGAAATATCTATTACCGGTCCAGTGATGTGATGAGCTTTATTAAAGGGCTTAGATTGGCAGCGTAGAGACCGGCTTATATAACATGACATGCCACTATGAGTTAAATTACCCTCATATAACTCTGTTTCCCAACATGAAAAACGGCATTAACTAAATCCAGTTTTTTAAGTGAAAGTTTAGTACGACTGACGCTCGTCAGCTTTCTCATACGTAAGCGTATTTGCTGGTTAAGCTCTTCGTAATTCCGTATTTGTGTTTCAGTAAAAATTTGCATGAATGAAACGCGTGGCGTATAATGCTTTTTGTCGGCGATAGGTACGAAGATTAGCATCACGTCTCTGAGAAAGATTCCCCGCAAAAAAGTTAACATGAAATTGTTTTTAATGTACAGAAAGCTACCTTTTGATTATATCTTAAGTACTTTAATCTTACGTGTGCACGCATAAAATCACAGCACTTAAAAAAGTTCAACACAAACACTACACTCTACAATACGCTAGAGTGCTATTACTTAGGGTAACATCACGTTATACATGATGCAAGCGCACTGAGCTTTTAAATGGAGCTTTCGGAAAAGCTCCCACGTGCACAGAAACCCGCGCACTGCAAAAACTAACAACCCCGCCCTACACCACCAACACAAGTATTGTGTTAAATTATCCTTTGATGGCTTATTCAACGATACACGTCCCATCTCTATTATACCATCATTAATTTTTGCGAATTACTTTGGTCGATCTTCTGGGGGGTGAATCCCGACGAAACTAGTATACGTTTTACAGTTGTTTTAATTCAATTACCGTTTAGAGTTAAAGATCGTCGCTAAAAACTGAAACGCGCCTTAAAAGGGTTCGGTAATTTAATTTCCAACTTACAGAAAACATTGAACAGACACCGTACACTTTAATTTTATTAACACTTTCGCGCAATTACAGCAAAAGTTTCGTCGGGAAATCGAATAGTTGTGACATTTAAAAAACTTACCTTTTAAAGAAATTTTATTCCGCTCGAAGTTTGGGAAGCGATGATAATGACCTTTGACAATTACGAGTTGATGTAATTGGGCAAAAAGTGATGCTTATCTTCTATGTGATATATATTTGTTATGTAATGCGGTGATTAATGGTCTACATTCTACAATATATATGTACCGTGCAAAAAGTTTATATCTTTTTTAAGGGAAATAAGAAGAGAAATGCTCTCGTTATAAGTTTTATCGGGGATGGTATTTTTTATTATAGATTTTTGTCGGGCCATTATTGGAAGAGAATGTAAGTAATCATGATTGTTGGAAAACATAAGTGAATATGTCAACTGACGTGTTAACGATTTTATGTAATTGCAAATGACGCTTCATATAATATTGTGTATTCGTATTTCTTTAATTAATTATTAAAAATTTACTTATCCTAGAATAAGAATGGCTTTCTTTGTTTATGCTGTTCAGGAGATAATTTAATTTAATTTAATGCCCAACAAATAAATCCAATTATTTGACAACTAATTTTTATATATACCTATAGCAAATATATATCTTCATAATGTACAAATATATAAATGTAAATATAAATAGCACACAATAAACATTACTAATATACGCAACTTCTAAACAAAAATCAAAATCTAGCATGTAATACCCTTAAAATCTCACTCCAAGAACAGTGGTTGACATCGATCTCAATACAAAAATCATTAAAGGCATTACACAGTGCATCTACTGGCGATAACAACATAACATTTGTATTCCTTTTAGATATCTAAAAAGTTCAAGGAATAGTCTTGAAAGGAACGCGTGGCACATGCCAGCATAGGTTGTAGGACAATTTGCACCCGAATAATTCGCACCCGGACATTTCGCACCCGGACATTTCGCACCCGGACAATTCGCACCCGGACATTTCGCACCAAGGAAAATTCGCACCAAAGATATTTCACACCCGGACGTTTCGCTCCCGGATATTTCGCACCAGGACAATTCGCACCAAAGATATTTCGCACCCGGACAATTCGCTCCCGGACAATTCACACCCGGATAATTCGCACCGGAATAATTCGCACCAGAATTTCGCTCCCCTGAGAGGGTATTATGTATGGTTGACTTTTAACATAGAAAGTCGGCTGTGAGGTATTAAATTAACTCAGAGCTTGAAATCTCCAATATTACTCACCAATATCACGTTTTATTACTTTGTGCATGTAATAGACGTATACCTACATTTAAAATTTGGATACTTTCAATATTAAGGTATAATTTGGAATCGTGACGTCCATTTTGTGTTCAAACTCTAAATGGGATAATTTATTAATATTGAATAAAAGTTCTCTAAACCGTTCCCATATAATTTAATAAAACGAAGTGATACACTACATGTTTCGACCAACGGGCATCTTCAGGTGATCTACAAGATGGTAGAGATCATTGAGGAGAGACTATAGCTATAAAACTTACAATATATATGGAAAACAATTAAAAACCCAAAAGGGCAGTAAAACTGGAAAGCCCAACGACCATATCCGTGGTTGGTTCCAGAGTAAAATTGAAAGTTGAAGAGGTTGATAAACTAAATTTTTTGCAAGGGAGGCCCGAACCTAAAAACTAACATTAGACGACGGTATAAGCAACGATGAAACTTACGTATAAAAAAGTCAAAAGGTCAAGAGACGATATCCTAACTAATAAAATACCCAATTAAGGGCTTTGAAACTGGAAACCATCTGCACTTCCAAAATCAGTGCTCGGTTTAGCTAATCTTACCTTGTCATCGTTGACCCAGATCCTGGCATTGGATGTTAAACTAAGAGCCGATGGATCCTTCTTTGCTCTTCTCGCTCGACACAGCCATGATGAGCAGTTTTGGAGTTTAAGGTTCTTAGCAAAGAGGTACATGTATCCTTCATAGATTATGTATCTCTTTTCTTTCCCCTTCTCATTGTACCGAACTCCATTGTTACGCGCCCCGTATAGTTTGCACCGCCTAAATCTCATATACATTATCAACTTTTTGTAACAAATCAAATTTCAACTTTTATCCTCAGGGACATGTCCATTTTTGATGATATTTTCCTTGATTTTGGCATTTTAATGTGGCACTTAAATATTTATGTTGGTTAAACAATAGCCATACAATTTGTAGAGGAATAATTTTTTTAATAATAGTATTTATGAGGCAAGAATTCATACGTACAATCCTATGTACCTTTTTAAACACTTGCTAAAGGTACCATAAATGAAAATTTATTAAAAAAAAAAAAAAATAAATAAAAGGTAAAAAGACACTCATCTGTGATGTAAATTGTCCATGCACTCATGTTCACAAGTAGACGAATGCTGCTAAACGCTGGTATCGGTCTATCAGCAAAACTGTCACCTGACATTTCTTAAACCTATTTACTACCCAGTTTTATTGTACCAATTCACAATCAAGGTTTTTTTCATTTGGAAACCTTTTAGCACGTACAAATAATATTGCAATAGGAATATAAAAGTCTAAATAAAATTTTAACAATTATTATTTGTTAATAGCTGCAAGTTAAGTTTCCTAGTTCTCTAACCTTCGATGTCGTCCATTTAAAGGACACATAACGAATTACGTATGTATTGTCTTAAAAGAATCTCAAGTAAATTATAATCATATTTGAACGTAAAACAAATAGATTCTTGAGAGTTTCCGTAAAATTAAAGAGATAAGAACTGTAAAGTAACGAAAAAAGCAAAAAATGTTGATAAATATCGTGAAAAAAATTGATCTTACTATAAATTATATGGCTATTATTTAAATAATATACTGAAATTGTGAAGATCCATGACTCAGTGGGGTGCTTAAGAAGCTTCGGAGAAATAACACCAAAATCTAGCCATTTATTATTATAACAATTTTTATGCGGAGATTTTGGTGTTATTTCTCCGAAGCTAAATAATATACGGCGGTGCATTAGAAACCATACCTACATAGCTATTTCTGTAAATTAAAATAATTTTCAAAAAACGCTTTGGCACGTCAAATTGATCATGGAAGTAAACAGTGTCTACAATAAAACTTGCTCACTAATGTCTTTGTCTCGCATCGCTGACAGTGCAACCCTTAAAATCTTAAATGATGCATAGTTGGTAAGGTCGCCCATCTCTGAATTCGGATATGTAATTTTTTTGTTTTAGTTGTTTCATTTCCAGCGCATTCGCCGTTGCAGGTACAAGTTTTCTCTTTTTTATACCACTTGCAACTGCATAATTTTGACGCACGATCGAATTATCTTCTATTACATAGTGATCGGCCCGACATCCTTCCAATGACATAAACAACAGCGCGCCCTCAACTTACTTTTAAAATATTTCGAAAATATCAAATCTAAAAAATTATAGTCTCACCAAATTCAGAGAAGGACAGCCTTTCCAATGATGTCCTATCTTCCTTGTTGCGCAATTACCAATGCTAAGGGTTTTGCTTTAGTACTCGGTATGCCATACAAAAATTAAAAAGGAAGTATATAGGTACTTAATAATTACAAACATTTAAAAGAAAAAATCATCAATATCGACCTGTTCCTAAAACGTTTCAAGATTTTCAAAACCCTTACTGTTTTGAATATTAACAATCTGTTTAAAAAATGCCTGAATTTTTTCATGTATCTCTTCAAACTATAAAATAAATAACAGTAAGAAAATCAAAAAGAAACTTTTAAGTTCATTCACTACCATAGTTGTAGCAAAGATAACGCAAAAAAATAAGCAGTTAGTGTAATTTTACTCAGTCACCAATAATCAATATATAGCCATATGTGGTCAAAGAAACGTAAAACTGGTTCTAAGAAAACTGGAAACTTACCTTTTCTGAACACCACCACAACACTACCACCAGAAATAAAATTTTTTAAAATTAAAAAAAAAGTATACACAAAATCAAAACCCGTGCTCAGATAAATTTTAAAATACCACTCTGTCAAACGTTCAAGAATGAGGATACTATACAGGCGTTAAAGTTCTAATTAGTATGTGGTCATACGTACTTAAACCTGATTTTTCGGACCTAATTACTTTTACCTTGTAATAAACCCTATTCATCTTCCAGAAATAATAGAAAGGATGTCATTACGATATTTCTCTTATTGTTTCTTTATGAAGTGCAATTTGTGTTATCGGGGTCTTTTCAAATTTACCTTTAATTATAATATTATCTTAATTACTTATCCAAATTTAGTGCCATCTATGAAATGCATTGTTCTATTGTCATTTATACATACTCGTTTTGTCTAAAATAAATTTAATTCATTTCCTTTGTCACCCTTTTCAACTAAAGAAATAAAGAACAATTTTTTATGTGTCTTCATTAAGAAATCTTTATGTAAGGGAGCGTTAAAATTACTTCCTTTTTCTATTTTCATCTTGATCTTAGACTTTAGACTTATCACTTTGTTTGTGTACGGTATTATATGTTGATTCTGTTTTAATATTAAGAGCGAATATTACACATAATATTGTAGATATACTATAAGTATAACTAGGTATAACTATTTGGTATTTAATTACTCCACAAAAGACGTTTCAGTTACCTATTTTTATTTTCTCAAAACGAAAGCGCAGTAGATAAAAATTATGTGTTCTTAAATTACAGGATTTAACTATATCAGACTCTTCATACAACTTCAAAAAAAAACCAGCGTGATTATATTTAAGAAATGGAAATACTTAAGAATCGCGATGTGTTGAAAATGAAAGACCAAATAACTATTATTTAAAATATTTTTCCATGAAGTAGATGTTTACCAAGATGTGCACTACTACATACATTCTGTAAAGGCAATGATCTAGTAGCCTCTTAAAAATATTTAATTTTAATAAACCAAAGATTTACAGAATTATCCGGGTGTGAATTATTCGGGAGCGAATTTTTCGAGTGCGAATGGTCCGGGTGCGAAATGTCCAGGGTGCGAAATATCCTGGGAGCGAATTATCCGAGTGCGAATTGTCCGGGCGCGAATTGTCCGCACACGCGTTATACAGGATAATCAATTTGGTTATTTACTAACTTATATCAAAATGTAATTAAATGAATGATATGCCTTCTCTGTAAGGGTATTTGAGCATACCGTTGCAGTGGTGGTGACTACACGTTCTAGGGGAGTACAGCCCATCCACTCTAAATATCCGCGAGATCAACGTTTAAATATTGTTTATGATACCTTATTTATTAAAGTTTATGAGATACGTTGAATAATAGTTTATGATACCCTACTTATAAACGCATATGAAGCACGTTGAATAATGTTCAATAGATAAAGTTGAATACACATACATTGGTTTTGACAATATCCGTATACCTAATATAATAAAAATCCAGAAGAAAAGGAAAATAGATTTATTATATTTTTAAAGAGTTGATAATTTACCATTTATATTTATGCCATCGGATGTCAAATTTGTGTTTAAATTAATTGTTGGAATTTTGAAATCGGTGCGGTTTAGTCAATTTCTCTGTCCTCCTCGAACTAGTAACATATCGCCTTTTCTTTGGAAGGATATCTTGGCCTATTGCTATTGGAAGTATTTCAGAAAAAGTGTACAGTGCATTATAACACCTTGTAAATCAGTAACGAAGCGTCTGCGGACCTATGTCTGTATAAACTTCATTAGGTTTTCTTGCAGTTTTCCTAATTCGTAAGGTAAATATCGGAGTGGTATAGAACAACATAAGACCTTCTGCAGACGCACCCCTAAAAAGCATTATGCGGGTCACTCTGTAATTCGGCACAAGCCTGTTGAGGGCCCAGAACAAGAGAGGGATAATAAATAATAAATAAATAAATTTTAGTCATAAAATAAGCCAATAATTAGCCCCTTCCGTATTTAGGTCACATTTAGGAACACCCTGTATAATTATATAGGTATACATACAGAGTGGTGTTTTCAAGTGGACCATTAGAAGTATCTCAGGAATGGTTTGGAATTTTGATTCGGAACCCATTATCTTTTTTGAATAATCGATCAATAGGAATCATTTAAAAATGTTGTCAAAATGACCGCTTTTCCGGTTGTATCAGAACGATACCGGAACTTTCTTATTTCAAATGGCACTATCTTTTCTGAGGGGATTTTCGAATTCCTTTTAAAAAATCAATATGATTTTGTCAAATTCATGCTAGGTGTAAATGGCATGGTTTCAAAGGTATTTGACATTTTTTCAGTGGGGTGTTCCTAAATATATAAATACGGAAGGGGCTAATTCTTGGCTTATTTTGACTAAAAGTTTATATAAACATAGGTCCGCAGACGCTTCGTTACTGTTATAATTTGACCGTATACTTAATAAATTAAACGGTCGTAAATAAAAAAAAATGCAATAAGAGACCAAAAAGTTTCAAAACAAATTAAAAAATCAAGTTCTTATTTGACAATCTACCAGTGGTGCATTGAAACAAAGTTCAGGGGTAGAAAATGGAACATGATCCCTGAAAGACAACACCCTGTATATTCACATTACCATTGACATGAGTCATAAGTCATAACCAATGATGTTAACGTTTCAGCGTAACTCATATTTCAAATTGGAGGAAAATATTATATGGTATTGATAGTGATAAATAAAACAAAGAATTACCAACACTAGTTACCGAAGTAGTTTGATCCCCTGCCTGATGTATACCATCTTTTTCCAGGTATACTTTTTTACTTTTATGAATGTTTAAAAAAACAATTACATATGATTACAAATTTTCAAATCTAACGCATACCATCTCCTCTAAAGTAAACATGATTTGATGATAACTGGACATACCACAAAAAGGTGCAAAAGAATAATGAATTTTTTATAATTTTTTGACATTCTAGACCAATTAGGTATGCAAAAAATTAGGAATAATATATATTTCCAATTGGTAGATCATGTAGCCAAAACCACAGATTTATCGTGTCAAAAAAGTGTATATCGAAAAACTATTTTTTTCAGTTTTTGGTGATTTTGTCGAAGCTTGTCTATCGGAATGATGTTTTATTTTTGATTAGTATTAAAATTCTTTCCGAAAATTTTGCTATCCTGCGCAGCTCTGTTCGGTGGCAAAAAAAAATGTTTCTTCCCATTGTAGTGGTGTTTTTTCGAAAAATCATAAATATCTCGGAAACGGCTCAATTTTACGAGCCCAAAAATGATCCTTTTTCCTAGTCCCAGTCCCGAGATTTGTGCCGACAAAAGTGTGCGAAGTTAGCAGTACATCTAAAAATCGAAATAATTTCCAAACGGTATGTTTTGCTGGCAAACTTTTTACGGCACAAACCAGCACAAACGAAGCACTAACCAACCCACCTAGTCTCGACATTTGTGCCTTCAATGTTCTGCTAACTTCACGGACACAAAAATATTGTCTCAGATCGACCCGGAAAAAAATTTTTCTTATAGAACGTGGCCTTTAGAATCCATAATTTCAAACAGTTCCAAGATTGGGCTACTAGTTCAAAATTTACAGCCCTTTGAATTTTCTTTCGAAATTGGTTCTAGTCTGTAACTTTTGACTGAGCAGTCTGATCGAAAAAGTACGAACTGTTTTGGATTCTACGCACCAAAATTAATAAGAGAAAGTGTTTTCCCGAGAAATTTTGGTGCAGTCGATTTTTGGAAACTGCCTTTTTTTTTGCCCCGAAAAAAAAATTGTCTCAGATCGGCCCGGAAAAAAAATTTTCTTATAGAACGTGGCCTGTAGAATCCATAATTTCAAACAGTTCCAAGATTGGGCTACTAGTTCAAAAGTTACAGCCCTTTGAATTTTCTTTCGAAATTGGTTACTAGTCTTTAACTTTTGATTGAGAGGTCTGACCGAAAAAGTACGAATTGTTTTGGATTCTACGTACCAAAATTAATAAGAAAAAGTGTTTTCCCGAGAAATTTTGGTGCAGTCGATTTTTGGAAAAAAGGAAGGTTATACACTGCCTTTTTTTTGCCCCGAAAAAAACATTGTCTCAGATCGACCCGGAAAAAATTTTTTCTTATAGAACGTGGCCTGTAGAATCCATAATTTCAAACAGTTCCAAGATTGGGCTACTAGTTCAAAAGTTACAGCCCTTTGAATTTTCTTTCGAAATTGCGATCCTATTTTAAAACTCTATGACTTTTGTTCGCAAATATATGATTATGAATCGAAAACGTAAAAAACTGATTTTCCGGTTGTTCTCGGAAAATTTGAAGTTAAGTGAAAGAAGTGTAGATACTTCAAACATTTTCGCAGAATTATTTTTCCCCGATTTCAGATAACGATATTTTATTATTTTAAGGACCATTACTTTTGTCCGTTTCCGTACATACTACACACATAGATAGAATTCTTTAAAATTCTTTACAGGTGGAAGCACAGAAACTACTTGTGGCTGTTGAACAGTACATACTACTTATAAAAAACAATTTTTAAGAATAAAAAATTGCTGTGGCCACTACAGATACCCTCATTACATTTAAAAACTATTACCAATATAACGTAATATAGGTGCTAGCAAATAAACCTGGGCTATTGGCTATTATACGTAATTAGGAAAGCGCATAGTCACCATTAGTTATGAAATCACAAAATTATGATTATTAAAAATATTTCGAAAACTTTTTGGGCTCTTCCTTTTATGTCTAAGAATATGTGCATAAATTTGGTTCCAAAATCGGTTTAACCGGAAATGAGAGCATGGAAAGACAGACTGACAGATATACTGATCAACATCATCGAGATTTTGTTTGATTTGGATTTCTGGTGCTCCAAAACGTGCATTTCCGTAAAAAAATCCAAATGTCTCGAATTTTCTAATGTCAATCCAAAAAACAACTAATATTCTTAGAACTGCCTACTACATATACTTAACACCACTCCTATCTCACCTGTACCTGGTCTCACTTTCCGTATTTCCTGGGTGGCAAGAAATGGTTTCTGACAATAAATTGCCTCGGGTGAAGATTGGTAAAATGGTGCTTTCATTCTGCGATTTTCTAGAAATTGGCAGTATCAAGTGTACTGGTTCCAAATTTACTGTATATTCTTAATGATTTCTGTATGCATATAATTACATACAAATCTACTTAAAATGCTAATTTACCAACTTATAATTTATTTTCAACAAACTATGAACTGTCTATGAGGCCCAACCTCTAGTAATTACCTCGGAGCAATTTGATTCAGTTCGACCGTGAAGCAAATCCTAATTCTGATCTTTGAGATTATAATGTTTATTACCGAAATAATGCTCAATTAAGGAATCATCTTTGTTATTCGATGTTATACGATAATTCAGCATTTATTCGTTGAAAGAATTTATTGTTCTAACTTAAATTTGTAGTTCTAGACAAAAAATGGGTAATCACAAGTGTCAACTAGCTTTATTTCATTCATTCCATAATTTTCACAACTCGTGGGGACCCTAGATACATAAATAACTAATATGGGTCTGTAAGTTTCATTTACCCCGAGCTTTATTTGTATTCCAAGTCATTTAAGATTGGGGAGGCAAACGTTTTAGGCCGTTTTCTCTTCACCCTGTAATGCTCCAGCAAACTTTAGTCCTGACCATAGCCTAAGTCACGCGATTTCGGGCGCCGCTGATCTTAAAATCGTACGCATCACTGCACCTATAAAGTAAACAGCTTTAAATGTGCTTTTTGCACAATGAAAGTTTAAGTGTTCAACTTATAAGGCAAGAATCGTAAAGACTAGAAGCGCAATAACGTAAAAATGAGGAAACCGAGAGTAGACAATTAATCACAGCCATTGAATCTGTACAACATCCAAAAAGGCAGAGGAAAAGAAAACGTAAATTACTTCCGAATCAAACTAAATACCAGAGTTAGCGTATTAAAACTTATTCGCTCGATTTAATTCCTTGTTTGTGTACGCAGAGATTAAATCTGATCAACCCCTAACGATGTGGTCGAAGTTCCAACTGAACCTAAACTACATGATAAAACTTGTACTTTCTCTTGCTGGAGGTTTTTTTTAATAGCTTTAGGTACTTACAAACTGCACAAAAAGCAAATTCATAAAGCGTTGTTCATGTTCAAGTAGGATCCTTAGGAGGCACCGTGTGCTACCCATAAGTTATATCTAACCAATTTCGCCTTTCACTTCAGTTCTACTTGATTTGCATGATGTAAGACCAAATTTTCCGCAAAGTGTCGTTCAAAATGTGATAACGCGATCCTTGCATTTTTTCTAGCAACACTTCGAGCTTTTCGATAAAAACTTGTATATCACAGCCTAAGGTTTTGTTAAAACGATTTATTGCGTTTAACTGTGGGGAAGCGTACAACTTCCGGCATGTGAAACGAAACTGCAAAGGTAACGAAATAGGTAAACCGCAACAGCCAAATCTCGGTCGCTACGGCTTTTTAAAGCAACACCAATTTATTCGGAAGCGGCTTTACAGCAAAACTTTTCACGCGTAAACGAATAGAATTTTGGGCATTCGTGGATATTGCCAATAAGTAATAGTGGTGTAGTTGTGTCCGTATACTTCGTTTCGAAACTGAGAAAGAAACTAGTAACTTTTGGATGACCTTTGGACCTTTTTGGGGTCCATTTTTCTTGACACGTTCCTGTAATATTGGTTTGACTCGTCAAAAGAAATTTTAATAATGCAATTCATATTTCGTGATCACGTGTTCCGTAATTTTATCTTTAGCTTATAATGGATTATCCTTACATTCTCCTGAGGAAATATAAAACTCCTCCTCAATCCAAAATAATCACTGAAACAGAATAACCAAAATCCTTTGCTGGCATTTGATTCTTATCATTGAATAAAATACGATACAGAATCTTTTTATACAAATGGTTCTCATTGGTCGATTTCATCAGGAATATCAAAGTTACTTTCATCAAAATCAATATGAAAATTCCGAAAAGTAAGCGACCACTAATTTATAAAATTCCAAAAACTTGTAGTAACTGATGTGGATGAGATAACTTTCAGGTTACAATTAATTCTCTCACCGAAAAAATGCCGTTCCCTTTACAAATATAAAATTATGCACTTAATTGCTCCCTTCAGTTGAATCTTTGCTTGTTTTCGTGTCCCATTAATTCCAATAATATACCTATATGATTATGCGTGTATGAAACGTGTACCTATATGTATATAAATAATTATGTACCTTAGTGTTCACTGGAGATATTCTTTCTTTAATTTTTTACATGTTTATGTTTTATCTGTGGCCATATCAATATTAATTTCTATATGTTATATCGGGTTAGGTGGAAGAGCAGCACATGGCATACATGTCATTACTGAACCTCGCCCATTCCTAGTGAATAAAGGCATTTATTATTATTATTATTCCTAAGTTAGTTTATATCACATGTTTCCGGCAAATTCGAAGTTGTTTAATATATCATTGGGAACCCAGTCATTGAGGTAAGCAAAGCCAATTGTATCAGCATATGTTTGGTTACCCCATTTATACGCGTTGGGCATTCAACATTAATTTAATCCTACACGTTTTTGTGTATCTTTATGCCCTTGTATTGTTGCATGTATTTATTGTAGCGGGTATTGTGGACCTATTTTCTATATTTCTTAATTGTTAAAGATTTTCTATTGCATTTATCGATTATATTCTAACGCTAATTCAGCTACTGTATTGGTTCTGTTGCAACAAGGTCTAACAGGAACAGCTGTTCTGATTATGGTTTTGTACTTTAATGTTATAATATTGATATTACTAAGATACGGAATTGGTTACGTTAATAATTTGTTATTGAAATTAAATAATTAAGTCTGTTAGCTATCGCTGATTATTCAGACAAGAAGTAAGAAGCCCCTAGTACTGGAGTTTTGCAAACTCGTATGGTCCTTCATTTTTGTTTTATTTTTAGTTTTATTTTGCTAGGATTTAATGCCTGTCTGGCGCCAACCCTCTACGGGTTTGCATTTGCTCTGGATTGTTTCACTGTGAGACCTGCTCTTCCCAGACTCGTTTCATATCCCTAAAGAATCTGTACAACTGGCAAGAAAAAATGTCCATACGTATTGTAAAGTTATTAAGTACCAACTTTATTGTAAATGGTTTATTACCCTTTTAACTAATTATGCAAAATTTACGGTAGTTTGAAAACTCTTAACAACTATTTCTAATGTATTTAGGATTTAACTACTCAAATACACAACAAAAGTTCAACAAATTTGCGAAAATAATACGTGATATTGTTATTATGCATTGGAATAGAAAGCCAATGCTCCGCCATGTTGATATTAAAATTTTCCCCAATTAATTAAGATTTATGGTGGGAGTAAATGCACCAATTGATTGTTCCCTGCCGAAGGACGTGCACAGTATGGGTCCGTTAACTTGGCCCCCCCCCCCCCACTGCCACATAACTCTTGCGCCATTATCGTTTTTTAGAAATCCGACAAAACATTTGGGGGGGGCCAAGTGAACGTAGCCCCCCCCAGTACGTATTTTGTTCCTTGTAACTAGGTCACCTGATACATTTGGTTATGCGCTCAATTGCGCCACTTGAATTAAAGCTAGCGCCATTACGGTTAAGCCGTGACAAATTTTCAAAAAGTGGGGGGGCCAACTTAACGTTTTTAAAAGTTACTTTTTTTTAACATCTTTTCATACGAAATTGTACTCTCAGGTATGCGCTGAAATGCGCCGTAAAAAGATATCTTTGCGCCATTATTGTTTTTTGGTTATCCTTAAATATATTTGGGGGGGGGGGCAAGTGAACGGAATCCCCCATAACGCATTTTGCTACCGGTATTTGTGCCACTTGATACATCTGGTTATGAGCTCAATTGCGCCACTTGAATTAAAGCTAGCGCCATTACGGTTAAGCCATAAAAAATTTTTAAAAAGGGGGGGGGGCTAACTTAACGTTTTCAAAAGTTACGTTTTTTAACATGTTTTTTCTACTACATCGTACCTTTCATCATGCGCTAAAATGCGCCGTAAACAAAAATCTTGGCGCCATTATAGTGTTTCAGAAACACTATACAGGGTGTTTTTTTGGGAGCTTTAGTTAAACGATTCTGAGAAAGTAAAATAGGTAGGTTTTTAAAAATTTGTATTTAGGAGTTACTCCGAAGGCCGAATCGATGTAAAATATTTTCAAAATGGACGCACTTCCGGAAATAACTTTTGAAAACGCTAAGTTAGACCCTCCACTTTTTAAAAATTTTTTATGGCTTAACCGTAATGGCGCTAGCTTTAATTCAAGTGGCGCAATTGAGCTCATAACCAGATGTATCAAGTGGCACAAATACCGGTAGCAAAATGCGTTATGGGGGATTCCGTTCACTTGGCCCCCCCCAAATATATTTAAGGATAACCAAAAAACAATAATGGCGCAAAGATATCTTTTTACGGCGCATTTCAGCGCATACCTGAGAGTACAATTTCGTATGAAAAGATGTTAAAAAAAAGTAACTTTTAAAAACGTTAAGTTGCCCCCCCCCACTTTTTGAAAATTTGTCACGGCTTAACCGTAATGGCGCTAGCTTTAATTCAAGTGGCGCAATTGAGCGCATAACCAAATGTATCAGGTGACCTAGTTACAAGGGACAAAATACGTACTGGGGGGGCTACGTTCACTTGGCCCCCCCCCCAAATGTTTTTTCGGATTTCTAAAAAACGATAATGGCGCAAGAGTTATTATCGGTGGCGCATATGAGAGCATAACGAGCGCATTCATTTCAAAATAATACGACTATGAAATCTCTCAGTGGGGGGGCCAAGTTAACGGACCCGCACAGTATATTTATCGCACAAATCGCTATACAAATATTTTACACATTCCTGATAGTGGTGGAGCCCAAGATGCTAAATGGAGATTCACTCGAGCGTCAGGAGAGGGCGGTAGTTTTGGAAACGTCATGTTTGTTGACATTCCAACCAGTATAATTACCATCACCAGCGTTCGTTGTGATTTTACGAAATTTGTAGGTACGAATTAGAGAGGGTCAATTTACTTTGAATTAAATTTAATTATAAATAACAATTATCAATCATCTACAATCTCCCTTTCCTTATTTCCAGGCATGAAGTTTAACAAAAACAGAGGTTAGCAAATAATAATTTTCAATTATTAACCACGTCCCCGTTTTCGTTCACTTCAAAGTGGATGTCCTCAAATCTAGATCTATCTCCACGGTTTTTGGCCACCTTTTCGATTAACTCCTTTGAGGCGGATTTCAAATCATACGCCCAGCCCATCTTTTCAAATAACCTTATCCAGCGTGCCGTAGAGTTAACGTTAAAGAATTCCGACGTTTTATAATCCCAGGGAAAGGTGTGATGATAGTTGTGCCACCCTTCTCCGTTCGCTACCATTGACACCCATATGTTTTCCCCGGGCGCAATATGTCTAAAATATGCTGGGGGTTACGACAAAATAAAACACCCATGGTGCTTACCTATCGTACGGTTTGCTCCCCCATATGTGTGCCGCACTATTGACAGACCATGTAAAATTGAGTGAAAGTGCGTAACGTGCGACCGAAATTGCCATTATTGACCAAAACCAATCTTCGCCCCACAATAACGGAGGGATTATGGAAGGAAGAACGAACGCGATCATTATTTTTAATGGTGTGAAGTATCTGCAAGCAAAAGTCAGTCAGCTATTGCTTCAGAATGCTCCAGATCGACCTTAGGTGGAATTGTACAACCGGGTCTTCCAGAATGTCACTCATATCAATTTCCTTTCCTCTTCTTATTACTTCAGGGTGCTTCTTCATCATCAACCATCCACAGTGGGCGAAAAAGAAACCTCTATTCACATTATGCGGATCGGCATCTGTTTCTGAATATTTGTGGTGTACTCTGTGATCTCTAACCCACTCGAATAAGTCATTCTGTAGCAAGAATACATGCTTTCTTTACAATGGCTTCTTGTTGTACTCACCTGTGCGGCCAATGAGAAGCAGAGCATCAGAAAAATTCGCAATGGAAGTTTAGCTTTGTAAGAGCGATGCGTCCATAACCTGTGTGCGCCTGCTGTTATACCTAAGCCAGTCAATTGACCAATGAATACACCTGAAACAGGTAACCAAAATATGTTCACTAATTCTATGCAACTTTTGCCTTACCATAAACGAACAACCTTTTGTGATACCAATATGGGAAAGCAAACACTACCCAAAAGCCCAATGCGTGTAAAGCGAAGATGGCGATTATGTTAACCCATTTTAACTCTGCTCCAAACGTGCCAAAATATGACTTATAGTACTTTTCTTTCTGTACTGTAGTAGCATGATGTTCACTTTCTATGTTTCTCGCCAGATCTGCACATATCGGTGTGGTGGTCTGTGGTGGCATTGCGTCAGGTATACTCTGCAAGATAGCTTCAATTAGCTAAGGTCGCCGGGCATATTTTAAAAAGTTATTTGTATTTAATTGACCAGTATAATTGCGACTAATTGTACATGAATGCGTCATGACTAAAAAGTGCGACACTTTGTTGTGACAGTCATGGTAATTACTTAAATTTTAGGTAGTATTCATCCAGAATTGACAGACGATTATTAGCGACATGCTTAGGCGCCTACGAGTCTGAAATCATAAAAATGGTTCACTTTTATCAAAACATTAGCAAACAATGATGGAGTTCAAATATTGCCTACGTAACCGCGATACAAAACAAATTCAACTTAAGTTTGTATGGCATAGTTCAAGGATACAATCGGCACACACCATAATTAAGGCCATTAACGCGTTCTTTCATAGAAAGTAGTTAAGTTTTGTCGATTCCTGTAAAGGGACTGATGGACATCGTCAATATGAACGGCTTCTGTCTGATATACGTTATATAGGGTCCTGCAACAGTGCGCCTAGCTCATACCTGGTATCAAGTATGAAAAAACCTTTTGTGCAAATGTCAACTGTAGATGGTTGCGCATCTACAGAAAATATTTTTGAATATACAGGGTGTCCTATTTTTTCGGTGTCAATACATAGCGGATTTTTTTAAATGGAACACCCTGTAAATTTTTAGCCGATTCGATGTCACTTTTTAACGTCTGCATGGAAACCTATTCACTATTTGGTTTTCTGTCAGTGTTGCCAAATTATTAATTATTTTCCGAATAATTCTCTATAAAGCACCCCTAGTTTGATCAATCGTAGCGACCTTGATTTTGAAGTTAAGAAATACATTTGATCAATAATGTAAATCTTAATAAAAGGCAACAATCTGGTAATGAGAGAGTTGAATTTAGTGATACAAGGTGTTCACAAAAAATAAGAAAATTTCCATTTTCAAAATGCCATAATTATTTTTTTTCAAATGGAACTACCACTATTTTATTTTTCGATTCGATAGTCTTTTGTGTGATCAATTTTTATAAGCGGCGTCCTGTGCCAAACCCCCGTATTTTTTAGGGTATTCAATATTTCTCACAAAAATAGTTACATATTAATTAATTACATGTTTATAAACAGGAGTAGGCCATAATAATAAAAAACCAAAGAATGCCATACAGTAACCAAGTGCCATAAATTTATGATTTGCCACAATTGTACTCCTTATTTCGTAGCAAAATAAGATTACCTATTTAAAAGGACTAGTTCATTTTTTTTTTAATTCGCCTTTTTAATTAATTTTTTATTTTTATTTATTTTATTTATTTTTTTATTACGAAATAGTGAGTAGACTTGCAGCAGATAATTTATTTGTCTCACTTGCTTACTTTCTGGTTTTATTTTGTTCTTTATTATCACGGTCTACACCGGTTTATTAACATAGTAACTATTTTTGTGAAAAATATTGAATAAACAAAAAACTACGGGGTTTAGGCACTGGACATCCTTTATAAAAATTGAAAAGCACACAAACGACTATCGAATGGAGAAATAAAATAGTGGTAGTTGCATTTGAAAAACATTTTCCTATCTTTTTGTGACCACCCTGTATCACTAAATCCAACTTTCTCATCACCAAAGTGTTTCCTTTTGTTCAGATTAATATTATTGATCAAATGTATTTCTTCAGTGAAGTATTTGGGAGGCAACAAAGGTCGCTGCATGTCTATGGACTACATGCTCATTGGACTTTTGGTTGCACATGTGGCTTGAACCCTCGACTGGTATATTAACTGTAGTGATAAGGCCAATAATACTGTACAGTGCACCTTTGTGGTGGTCTGTCATGCGCAAAGCTACTATGGCCATGGAGGGAGGCACTTCTGGGCTAGAGCCTTTAGACTTAGGCTCGAAAGGCTTTCATACGGCTAAACGATTGGGGTGAGCGGAAGTTTGGAGGCTCCCTTGAGCGCGGGCCGATGTGGGAAGGAACCCTCCCCCCTCTCACAAGAAGGGATGTGATCGGGGCTGTCTTACTAAGAAGAATCACATGGTCACCCTCCCGGACAGGGAGCAGTGGCTGAACTCAGATTTCCCGTTCCCCAAACATGAGGGGCTCGTGTGGTTTACATCAGACGAGTCTCTAACGGAAATAGTCCAGGAAATGAAGGTTTTGCCCCAGTATTTTTTCAAAATGAATCGATTAACTTGAAATTAAATTAAAAGTAGATAGGGAATAGCCTAAGGATCAAAATCTATATCATGCTCTTTCACCCTGGGGGTGATTACCACCACACCTCGAGGATAGCAATTTTTTATTGTAATTAAAAATGAATGTGTAAAGTGTTCTATACATTTTTTTGAAAGTTTACACTTCTCCAATTGGTCGCGACCGAAAGTATGAATTTTTCATAGAAAAGATCCATGTTTTTAATTGGTTATTCGCGAAAAACTCGATAAGTATGCATTTTATAAAAAAAACTGTGGAGAACAAAATCGTAGATTTTAAAAAAACCAAGACAACCGTTTTTTAATAATTGGTGTATCTCCAATACCAACCGAGTTGTGGGTTATTAAAGGTTAGCTCTTGTTGTCCAAATGCTAAATTAGAGAGTTTCACAGACAATCCATCCATCCGAATAATATCTAACCTTAATTATAGATCTTTCTGTAATACAAATTCAGTATTTTAACTCTGCCATGTATTTATATTTTAAATTGCATTCTACATGTTATAGCTAATATTTCGTCTTATCAATCTAGTGATTGAACTCATCTATATCTAACGAGAAGCATTGATAATTTATGCACTAATCAAGTTCGCCTAACTACTTTACTAAATTGCATCAATTACTATGGCAGTTAATTTTACAATAAAACACCATTGAAATATCGATCATTACCAATAACTCAGCTAAAAGATGTGACCAGCAATTATCTAAAAGCAAATGCCTTATAATCAGTGAACGAGTATCTTCTATCTCAGCCCGTTAATCTGTGATATTCAGGCTTATACACGGTGTCCATTTTTCGAGTGCCACTATGCTTATCTTAAGAGATGAGAGAGGTTAAATGAATGCAGTTGCGAATGTTCGTGATGAATAATAACCTGAAAATAAATTTAAAATATCATCAATAGTTTTGAAAATATCGCAAAAAAACGAAAATTTCTGATTTTCGTTTTTAATTTTTTCATTGTAAACTGATCGTACTAGACATTTCCAATTAACACATTTCTCAGACACTTTTTAATGGAGATTTCGAATAATGGCATCCTGTTTTTAATAACTTTTAAGAAGACGGAGAAACACGTGGCAACTATCAAACCAAGAACGTTTTGTTTCTCCAAAGCACTGTTCCCAAAAAATTAAAAACTGTATTTTTACGAAAAATGTGATACTGAAGCACCATGTGTGATAGATCGTTGTAAAGAGAAAAAATGTCAACATTCAAAATGGCGCCCATAAAAAAACTAAAGTTGTCACGTGCTTCTCCGTCATCTTAAAAGATATTAAAATCGAGATGCCATATTCAAAATCTCTGTATCTGAATAATGTCTAGTACGATTAGTTTAAGATGAAAAATCAGAAATTTTTGTTTTTTTGCAATATTTTCAAAAATATTGATGAAATTTTAAAATTCTTTCCAGATTGTTATTCAAGACGGAAATTCGCAACCCATTTACCCAACTTTCTATCTCTTAAGGTAGGCGAGATCCTCATAGTGGACATCGTGTATTTTAATTTGTTTTGTGTGTCTTCTTTATTTATTGTAATTTGCTGTTTAACTCTTTCAGGAATCTTATAGTTTCGACTATTATTAATAATAAATGATTGATTGATTTCAAATAACAGCCAAACTATTTATTTTTAGAGAAAAACTTGTAGAATATTTTTTATTTTTTATTTATTTTAAAAAAACCTTCTTCTTTTTAGCGCATTTTTGAAAAAGATACGCTATTATATTCGTTATGGCTGGCAGGCCGGCTGTCCGCGTGAGATCTCCACAACTACAATAGCTAGGGAATTCAAATTTTCACTAAAAGCTTTCTGCTATAGTGTAGATGTACAGGCACTAGTCTATTTTGAGTTAGATTACTTGTGAGATCGATAATTGAAGAAAATAATTTCAATATGGGTGTCGGAGGTGCTCTAATTTTACCGTTAGATAGCGCTACCAGTATAAAAACTTATTCTTTACTTTGTGATTTGTTTTACAAAATGAAGACGTAGGTACCCTCAATTGAAATTAAATAAAATTAATTATTTAACGCAGCCAAAATTACTCGTGGGATCGATAATTTTAAACTTCGCTAATAAAATACTGACCTGCATTACCAAAAATGCGCTTTAATCATGAATATGCTGATTTACAACTTGTTTTTTAAACAAACTTTAGCATAAAAATTAAGTGAGTTACGATGAAAATAAGAGAGATCCGTACTTTCAGTGAAAAAATCGGCGCAAGCCTCTAACTACCACCCTAATTAAAATTAATCCTTCCCCTTTTCCAGTTTTCTCTCATTAGGTATTATTAGTACATTCTAGAAGTGTGACCAGTTCAGAAGACTTAATTTTGAAATAATTGAAGCTAAAAGTGCAAAATGAATTTCTGCAATTTTGTGAAAAACGTCCTTCTCTTCAAAATAATTACAAAACAACTGCAGATACGTAAAAAATGCTACAGCATCCAATTGTAGCTATTTTAATTCCAAACATTTTCCTCGCTGGAAACTGTACGGCAAAAATTAAGTAAGATAGAGACCTTTAAAGCGCGTATTTACATGCGAGCACTACCTACAAAATAGTTTTTTAGTGCACCTTCTATCAGTAAAATAAAGGAGTTACAATTACAAAATTAATTTCGAAAAATTCTGATAACACAAATCGGGGCATTTTCCAAAGCTTTTAACAATCATTACTCAATTCATCTGAACCAAATTTTACTCACCTAAAGCTTTAATATGTAGTGTAATGGGTTTTGACAAAAAGAGGTGGTTTTCACCCCTAAAAAAATGAAGAGCGTCCATCGCCATAATATAGATTTTGAAGTGGAGGGTAAGTTGAAGTTAATCCCAAATTTTCATTCAAATCGATGCATTTTGAAAAAAATGCCAGGTTTTATACTATTTTAAGTTTCGTTTCCTCGACTACAAGGGGAACGGGCAGGGATATAAAATATGGTGATCTACCGCGAGCTGACACCAGCTTCTCCCAGCATACCACCGTGTTTCGGGCAGACATCTTAGTACTGTTTTTACTGTATGTGGAGCTACTTTCTACTAACATTGATTCTCTCTTCTGAGAATTTTGATGTATAACATGATATGGATTCACTAAGTTGCACACCGAATACTAATTCAAAACTGACTATTAACACAAGAAACTATTTTTTTGTAATTATAAAACTCACCCTCTCAAAATATCCTTCGTCAGTACAATCACTATCCACAATTTACATACTATTGCTCCCGTTATATTTCAAGTGCGAATTTCATAATAATTAAAGAAATACAATGCCGATGTTTCAATAATCGCTTGCAAATATTCCAAAACAGAGGACTAGGTCGATGGCCACGCATTTAAAATTTGGAAACCATACAATGGAAACCTTTTGACCTACGACTGCCACTGGCCATTCTGCAGAGGTGGGGTTCATGGCCTAAATCTTCTAACAAACCAAACGGTTAATAAATACTGGGAACGTAACAATTACACAAAAAAAGAAGATCCCCATCAACAAGAAGTAGGACAATTAAAACTAGAGGAATTCCAGTTGCACTTGAATAGGTCAGTACAAAAGTAGTTTATGCTGTTCAAGCACTTCCATTATTTTATTGTGAAATTGCGCACGCGGTAATGTTCTTCAAGTTAACAATCAGTATCTTTAAGATATAAGTCAAATTATTTTAAGCGACATACCTGTGGCAGGTGAGAAATGAATCAAAGCAGTAAAAATATACGCCGTGCGTGGTCTTCACCAATGAAGTTATATACTTGTACTGCTCAGAAGCTTTAAAAAGTGGGATAGATTACAATTACCTGCCTCTTGCCTAATGAGCACGTTGAAATCTACATAATTAATTAAAGCCCTACTTACCGCAATATGTTAATAAAACAAAATGGGCATTTAATGTCAATGTGGCGCCGATATTTACCCATCATAGGCATCTTTTACTTCCACTTCCACTTTTGCGTTGTATTTTCGAATACTGGAGTAAGATAAATGTCGTGCATAATTTGTCCAAAAAGGTTCAGAGAATCCACATAAATTATTTTCAAAGCTTTCAACACATATTTTACATGTGGTCCTTAGAGTATAGATGAGCAAAGAAATAAGAAGTTTTGTAAATGATGCTTACATCAACTATGCGCCTACGAAATAGAAACGCAAACTCTCCCGATTATAAATTTTTCCAACATGAACAAAACACAAATGACTTGGGATGCAATGTAACAATTCAGGGTATTATTGAGATTTCATCAACACTTGTTGACAATAATTGAATTCTAATTACATAATTCCTTTATATTAGTGCGCGTAACAATAATGATTGTAATTTCTAATAACACAATTATTTATGTCGGTATTGATGCTAATGATAAGTTCGGTATTAGGATAATATAATTGGGCATTGGATTAAAAATGACCCCCCATTTTTTTTTACAAAAATACACGTTTTGAAGCACCAGGAAGCCAAATTGAACAAAATCTCAATGTCGGTCGCTCTGTACTCTCATTTCCAAAGCTAAACGGCTTTTGGAACCAAATTTGGTGTCTACACATATTCTTAGACATCAAAGAAAGTGCCGAAAAGTCGTTTAAGGTTGTGGCACCTTGTAAACATTCTTGAAAGACATTTGCAAAACCTCTATGTTTAGGAGAGAAAAAAAGAAATGCAAATTTTGCAACTTTTGGAGGCTGCGAGGCGTATTTTTAAGAGCTTAATTCAGCTATCAAATTTCTTCAAATTTATGACAAAATTCTATGAACTCAGAAATTTTAAAAAAAACCTTCTTAAAGCGGATGTTACCATTTTTGACAAATTTTGAGATTTTTGGAGACGTTTCTCTCAAAAAAGGTTTTGAGCCCTTAGCTAATTTGGAACAGGCCTGTTTTTTAAGTAACCGCATATGAGTTCTTAGTTTTCAAGCAGAAAATCATTGGAGTAATATTAATTTACCCGGTTCTTTCTACGCAAAAGCCTAAGGGGAAAAACTGGTAAAATCCTATCAAAACATCTCTTTTTGGGGATAAAATTTCCTCCCTGCGTGGCCTTGGACTAATTTATAAAGTATGAAGCAGTCAGGATTACAGTGTGCAAATAAGATAACCAATTGAACATTTAATAATTGAAATATACAACAAAATAACTTCTTTTTCAATGGAACGCCCTGTATATTTTTACATGTTTCGTAAAAATAATTAATTCCGGATAAAGATCTCTGACACAAAACTGCTCTCAATCATTTAATAACAGATCCCCAATACATTGAGCATTCAATAGAAGTAAATTTATCCTCAGTAAAAAATTTGGGAAAATAGCTGATTAGAAAACAAAAACACGACAATGAAACTGTTTCATATTAATTTCAGCTTTTATGTTTAATCTATATTTTTTAAGTTTTTTGGACATATAAAAACTGAAACAAAACAAAAACACCAATAAACCATAATAATATACTAAACTTTAACATATTATTATGGTTTATTGATGTTTTTGTTTTATTTTACTTTTTATAAGTCAACGGCCACAGGGGTTCCAGTGCTTAACTTTTTTGGAGATTTTTCAATTTAAATTCTGAAAGAAAAATTGTAAACGACGGCATAACTCTAATAGTAGACTCCAGGAGTACTCGAGAAAATGTAAAGGACTTATAGAAATATGTATAGGGAAATCCGGGGAAAGAAAATCAAAGAGTCCGGAGTAAAATAAAAATTTCCGATATTTTTGCAAGGCACGCAATATGAATGCACGGAACTAATTTTTTTAAAGATGTTTAGCTCCAATCAGAAAGTGTCACCTTCCTTTTACTCAGAACTAGACGAAAAAGGATGCAAGTTGTTAACACTTTTCTGAACGTAGCTTTAAGAACACTTCCGATCCAAGACTTATTTTAAAAAAATGCTTTCGGTGTATCAGAGTTGTTTGTAATGCTATTTTCTGACCGTTTGACATTACCAATTTGGATTCCGATTGTTAAGTTTTATTTAGTATTCCTTACACCATCTAGGTATCTTCATTGTAATCCACTACTTGAGATGTTAGTTAATTTCTGTAGTGTTAATTATTCTACTTGTAGTGGAGCTCTACCTAGTTCTTTATTTTGCCGTTAGAGGCCTTCTATAGTTCTTTTACTTACTTCTATGTCTTGTTGCTACAGTCCACGCTTTGTGCCTTTCTGCATTTCATTTTATATCATTTTTCTCTGCTTGATCGCTCAGTTTTATTCATTCTCCTCTTCAGTAAAGTTTCAGTTCTCGAGCTGATTAGGTGTAAAATTTTCTCTTTGTAACCATTACTTATCTGACCTGTTTTGGATTTACCATAATTATCTTTGGAGTGGTTTTCTCTTTCTCTTTGATGTCTTCGTGACTCCATTAAAACGTTTTGTTACGGATTAGTAATTTGCATCTAACAAATTCGAGGTATTTTATATGTTTACGCAGTATTTTTCTTAAAACGCATGTATTTTTAAGGCTGTAACCTTCACTCAAAGCTTTTTAGTTTACTTTTAAGTTTCTCGTCGTGGTTTCTTTTGGATTACCTTTTTCGTTTGACTTACTAGTCCAGTCAAATTAGCGCAATTTTGGACAAATAAAAACATTAATCGGTAAAGATCTGAATTTTGGTATACACATTTATTGGGACTTTCTAATGAACATACTAAAAGTCCCTGTCAAAATCTGTTGCGCTCGAGACGCCATCTTGGAAAAACGGTACACTTTCCAGTTTTTTGCCCATCTCTCGGCAATTATTACTGACACGAAGAAATAGTTTACATGAAAAATATAGTTTACTAAATTCCCTATAAAAATGAGTATTTACATTTTTTTGGATCTCCAGTACTTTAGCTGTAATCTCACGTTGAATACGTCAGAACGCGTTTAGGCCCCGTATCGTAGTTATAGAAGGAGGGCCGTCTTTTTTATGACTACACCGATAGCTGTAACAGAGCCAAAAAATGAACAGAATCGTCGTGCGATAAAGCATTCTAGCAATGAGATAATGTTTGATGATACATCATGTTTTTTTCAAAAAGGTAAGCGAAAATGTGTAAGTGTTGGAGCAACGAAATGATTTCTGAAGCTGAAGAACGCCCTATCTGCATAAGTATAACGTGCCTGTTAGTGAGAGATATTAAAACCGACATCGTTATCAGACCTTCAGAATAACCTTGACCCTGTTCGGACTGCACTGAAGGCTCCCAGTCCACACTCAGTGCTCACATTGAAGATGAAAGTTCTATTGAGAGAGAGTTTTATAAGAAACCTTTAAACGTGTCTCATACCAAGCTTGAGTGCGACGACTTCGCATATATAAGAATACTGGTAGAATTTTCAATGAATTTAATGATTTGTAAAAAGTTGTAAAAAAATATCTGCGCGACTGTTTCGAGAGCTCAGGATACTTGATTCCCTATTCGATGTCGGATTATAGCTAAAGTATTGGACATACAAAAAAATTTTAATATGATTTTTTGTGGGCAATTTAATAAACTATATTTTTTATCTGAACTATTTTTCCGTATCAATAATTGTTGTCGATATATAGGCAAGAAACTGAAGAAGTGCTCCTTTTTTCCAGGATGGCGCCTCGAGCGCAACAGATTTTGACGGGGACTTTTAGTATGTCCAATAGGGAACACTAATGAACATGTATACCAAAATTCAGATCTTTACCGATTAATGTTTTTATTTTTTCTTATTTGACTGGACTATACCTGGAACCCAATTCCAATAAGTTTAAAGCATCAAAGAAACTCAAAAACCGAAATAGTCGAGAAGTCCGACGTCGATGCAAAAACTAAAGAAACGAAGGAAGCATAAGAAATTGAGGGAGGAAGAAGGAAACGGTACATTCGTATGAACCGAGGGCATACAAAAAGCAGGAAAGGCGAGGCAGTTTGGGAAATCATGAACTGAAGAAACTGTAGAAGACGAAGCACCAAAAAAATTCGGCGAAGCCGAAGAAGGAAAGAAGCTAAAGGTGTCAAAAAATTCGAAAAGTTTGAAGAAAACAAGGAATGAGGTGATGCCGAGGAAAAGCTGGAAGATGATGTAATTTAAAAAGCCTATTTACGCCGTTAGCCCTCAGAACGGTGAAGAATAAAGATGAAAAGATCGAAGAAACCGACGTGGCAATGTTATAGGAAACGAAGAGAGTCAAGATGTCGAGGATCCGCTGAAATTGAAGAAGTTAATGAAGCCTAAGAATCCTAGGAAGCGAAAAAGCATCAAAAGGCTTAAATACTGTAGCCAAAAATGATTAGGAAACCAAAAAAAATTAAAAACAGGATGATAACAAGTTGAGACTGCTGGACCAGCATTGAAAAAACCGAGGGAGCATAGAAAATCTCAATAAATCCAAAGAAGAAAGACGCCACATAATCAATAAAGTGAATAGGTCAAGAGAGTGTAGCTCATCTGGAAAAATGGTAGAAGTTAATGAAGCTTTGGTAAGTAATGGCATTAATACTGGAGAAGCCTCGTGTAAGTATGTTCAACTGAGCTAAAAAAGTGGAATTTCATTGGGTAGATAAAAACTGACCGTAGATTTTAGGACCGTGACCGACGCCGAAGTTGGAAAAGCCAGAGACTAGGGAATCCGAAAATGAGGTAGTGTTGAAAAAGATGACAAACCTGTAGAACCCAGAGATTCAAAAATGTCGTAGAAATCGATACAGCTAATGAAATCGAAGCGAAAAAGAAGTCGAGGACGTCGATAAAAGCTAGGATCTTGGAGTAGTCGGAGTGATCAAAGGAGTCTAAGTAGCCGAAAAATTCGTGGGTATCGAAAATTTCAAGGAAACCGCGGATTCAGGTTGAAGACGGCAAGAGCTAGGCAGAATTTACGCTCATAAAAAGTAGCGTGTTTCCTACAATCTTTTGATGGGTTTTTTTGTTAATACACTTGTAAAATTTGATTGACGATATAGTATTTTTTCTTCGAATGGTTAACAGTTCCAATTACCCCATGATTAAAATTACATTGTAGTAAGTGAAAGTGACAACCTCAAGCGTGGTAATTGTTATGTAAAATAATTTATGAGCGACGGTAAGTTAAAATTTTATTGATGTTCTGTCACAACTTTATGGCACACAATTGCGTATATTACCCATTGTTAAAATATTAACTTGTAATCTCTTCATTAGGACGTATGCAATTAGTGACGTTTTTTTTCAATATAACCTATTTCCTGAATCTATGAGGAATTACCCAAAGGCTATACCAGTAGAAAGCCCTACACAGCGTGGTCCAATTAAAATCGGCACTAATACAAACTCTTTATTATTAAAGCTTAAGTTACCATCTGCAAAGTGTTTTTTCTCAAGATTATATCGGGCTATCGAGATAAAGTCGTTTGTACCAAAAAAATAATTAAATAGGTCCCCCGAAAAAACGGTAGGAATTTTTTTTGGAATGCTCTATTCAGATTTCTATTCAGATGCCACATTTAGTCCAGGTCGATTCTTCATATCCCGTCTAGTGACTCTCCATCTTTGAGTAGACATTTTTTGAATAGTTTTACAAGATCAAAAAAGCATACTCAAAAACGTGATTAAAGACAGGCGCCTTCGCGTTTCCAAAATTAGAAACTAATCCGGATTCTTTGGAGATGCCCACACACAAAAATCTGTTAAAGAAGTGTAATAAATTAGACCAAGTCTTATTAGGCTAGTAACTCAAACCTTCCACAATAAAGTCAATAGTTGTTATTATGAAAGAACACTGATATAAATACCGTTCATTCTGAAAGTCCTTAAAAGTGCATTAAAAATTATGACGAAAGGGTTGACATCATTTTTGGATACCTAAATGTATGTCAGACGAAATTATAATCAACAGGAAAGTTTTGTTATTGCCAATACATTTAAGCTGTTCAAACAAAAGCCGAAAGTAATACATTATCATCTGCTTGCGCCAATTTTTTAACGTTGACTCCATCGTATTTAAATAATTTCAAAATTGGTACTCACATCAAACCCCAATTACTAGAAACTCACTGCACAATACAATAAAATTAATAACATCCCAATTCGTTATAAATAATTGTTTATGTTTCTTTTGCCAAGTGAAATGCAACAAATTGTTTATTCGACTGAATTTCCGTTTAGATTCGTTTGCAGTTTTAACGTCACCGTTTGTACATCTTTCTGTCAACATTTGGTTGGGTAATTAAGGTAGGTACGTCGATAATTTATTTTTTAATTCGGGTTCGGGCGATTGTTTATTAACGATGTGAGAGTGTTGGGTAATGTAGGTACGCATGCACTTCACATTTAATAATAATTTCTCTGTTTGCCATTCGTCACGTACACTTTATTTCAATGAGCTACTGCTAAAATTTCGTAATAACTTCTTACACTTTGATCCATCAGATTTAAGCTAAGGGGATGCATCTGTAATTTTTAAAGCTACTTAGTCATATGTTAATATAGCACGAATTTTATAATTATCTACTATTTTACCCCATAAATTTCTTTTAAACTTACCATATTATAGGATGGTTGTTGATATTTTTACTAGGATAGTAAACGGAACTACAAATAATTTGGAAAAAAAAGACTCTATTGAGATCTTTCAGAATATACTTCCATGCTGTAAAGTTTTACACTTGAAAATATCGAAATTTTGGTTTCTGATGTAAGAAAACACTAAACCTCCCTCATAATGTTGTTTAATAGAGAAAACAGATTGGGACGACTAAGTTAAAGTGACTAATTTCGGCAAATGCCTGTCTTCTGTCTTAAAATTATTTAGAGATCGAAATTTGAAGGAGTTGACAATTACATATTCAAGGTTTTACACCTGTTACATTGTGTGAAAAAAAGTTAACATAAAACTTGTTTAGGTACATCAATGTTTGGAAGTTAGATCGTTATAATAGTTATTTATGTATCAAGAGCATTAAGGCCATATTTATGCCGAGGGCGACAGAGCCCCGAAATTGTAAGTCGCCCGAGGGTTAAATATCGAGTAAAACCTGAGGTGCATACAAAATTTTATTTTTCATAACTCCAAATAATGTATTTCCAATATACAAATGTAATGATTATTTTTTTGCACAACATTGAAGTGCTTCATACGAATCAATTTAACTCCATCAATATATTTGACAGGACGTCTGAGGGAATGATGTGGTGACAGTCCATTATACTGTCAACTGAAAAATAATAGTATATTATATACCAAGGGACTAAAGTGTGTGTTTTTGTTTTCCCGAGAAATTTTGGTGTAGTGGATTTTTGGTAAAAAAGGGAGGTTATACACTGCCTTTTTTTGAGCCCCGAAAAGAAAAGGGTCTCAGATCTACCGGGAAAACAAATTTTCTTATAGAATGTGCCCTGTAGAATCCATAATTTCAAACAGTTCGAAGATTGGGCTACTAGTTCAAAAGTTACAGCCCTTTGAATTTTCTGTCGAAATTGGTTTCTAGTCTATAACTTTTGATTGAGAAGTCTGATCGAAAAAGTACGAATTGTTTTGGATTCTACGCACCAAAATTAATAAGAAAAAGTGTTTTCCCGAGAAATTTTGGTGTAGTCGATTTTTGGTAAAAAAGGAAGGTTATACACTGCCTTTTTTTGAGCCCCGAAAAAAAAATTGTCTCAGATCGACCCGGAAAAAAATTTTCTTATAGAATGTGGCCTGTAGAATCCATAATTTCAAACAGTTCCAAGATTGGGCTACTAGTTCAAAAGTTACAGCCCTTTGAATTTTCTTTCGAAATTGGTTTCTAGTCTATAACTTTTGATTGAGAAGTCTGATCGAAAAAGTACGAATTGTTTTGGATTCTACGCACCATAATTAATAAGAAAAAGTGTTTTCCCGAGAATTTTTGGTGCAGTCGATTTTTGGTAAAAAAGGAAGGTTATACTCTGCCTTTTTTTGAGCCTGAAAAAGAAATTGTCTCAGATCGACCCGGGAAAAAAATTCTCTTATACAATGTGGCCTGTAGAATCCATAATTTCAAACAGTTCCAAGATTGGGCTACTAGTTCAAAAGTTACAGCCCTTTGAATTTTTTTTCGAAATTGGTTTCTAGTCTATAACTTTTGATTGAGAATTCTGATCGAAAAAGTACGAATTGTTTTGGATTCTACGCACCAAAATTAATAAGAAAAAGTGTTTTCCCGAGAAATTTTGGTGTAGTCGATTTTTGGTAAAAAAGGAAGGTTATACACTGCCTTTTTTTGAGCCCCGAAAAAGAAATTGTCTCAGATCGACCCGAAAAAAAATTTTCTTATAGAATGTGGCCTGTAGAATCCATAATTTCAAACAGTTCCAAGATTGGGCTACTAGTTCAAAAGTTACAGCCCTTTGAATTTTCTTTCGAAATTGGTTTCTAGTCTATAACTTTTGATTGAGAAGTCTGATCGAAAAAGTACGAATTGTTTTGGATTCTACGCATCAAAATTAATAAGAAAAAGTGTTTTCCCGGGAAATTTTGGTGCAGCCGATTTTTGGTAAAAAAAAAGGAAGGTTATACACTGCCTTTTTTTGAGCCCTGAAAAAAAAATTGTCTCAAATCGACCCGGAAAAAAAGTTTTCTTATAGAATGTGGCCTGTAGAATCCATAATTTCAAACAGTTCCTAGATTGGGCTACTAGTTCAAAAGTTACAGCCTTTTGAATTTTCTTTCGAAATTGGTTTCTAGTCTATAACTTTTGATTGAGAAGTCTAATCGAAAAAGTAAGAATTGTTTTGGGTTCTACGCCCCAAAATTAATAAGAAAAAGTATTTTCCCGAGAAATTTTGGTGTAGTCGATTTTTGGTAAAAAAAAAGGAAGGTTATACACTGCCTTTCTTTGAGCCCCGAAAAAAAAATTGTCTCAGATCGACCGGGAAAAAACATTTTCTTATAGAATGTACCCTGTAGAATCCATAATTTCAACAGTTCGAAGATTGGGCTACTAGTTCAAAAGTTACAGCTCTTTGAATTTTCTTTCGAAATTGGTTTCTAGTCTATAACTTTTATTATGACCGTATAAATAGTAAATGTCAGTTTAAGTTAAAGATTCTCATTGAAAACGACGCCGTAGATATGATCGTTTAGAACTCGGAAGAATAAACCATGAGGAAACTACAGCCTCCCAAATTCAAAGAGATATATGGAAAACGGTATAATAAATTCTTTTTCTCAGAAATACTGAATCTTAGGGGGAAAAGTGTAAGGACAATTTTTATAAATAATTGCATGATCTACAATCAACATTTTTTATCATAAAACTAGCCGTTTAAAAAATTCATAAAATCCATTTTTGCGAATCTAACAGTTTTGAGCAGTACTAATGTAGGATGCCCTAACTAAAATTTGCACCATATAACCATTTTTCCAAAAATCTGAAGACTTTCATGTTTTTTTCCGATCATTTTTTGTAAATTTTTCTGTGCAGGTGTAGTAGGGGGATGCTGACTTTAGCCGGAACATCGTGTATAAAAAGTGGTTTTACTATCGAAAATGAAAGCAGTTCATATTTTAAAAAAATAATCTTTAACATAAAATACCTATGTTTGTAATGGATTTGTATTGCTAGAATAAAAAAATCAAGATACATTATTCAATATAATTAAATAAAATGTATGATTAAGACCTTGGCAAAAACTCTATCCATATGTCACCTTTCGGCGACTTACTCAGGTGGTAAAACTCCTTTCCTAATGGAAATACCGTTTTCTCGTGAATTTTAAGCGTAAAGTTTAACAAAAGCGTAACGAGTATCATCTTCATTTGTACCACCGCGAATTTTTTTCCTAAAAGTTGCCATTTATTTCACAGTTGAAAACCAAAACCTTTACCTAGGCAAACTCTTGGACCATCACCAAAACCCAAGTACGCATTCTTAGGTCTCGATTCCATTATGTGCTCGTCGAAAAACCGGTTGGGGTCAAATTTTGATGAGTTGGGAAAATACTTTTCGTCTCGATGGATTGCTTCAATTGGAACGAAGATGTGAGTCCCTTTTGTTATTGTTACGGGTTTGCCGTGCCCAGCGCGAGGTGCGGGTAGCACGAAGTCCTTTGTACACTTGCGATTTATGAACTTAATCACTGTATGCTTTCGAACCGTTTCTAAAAGCCGATAGTAACGGAACCGTGTACCGAGAACGCACTTACCATGGATTATGCTGTCTAGGTATACCATGCTCTTCAGGGCTTCATATGAGTGCACGGTGTTGTGGGTTTTTAACGTAACCTCCACCTCCTTTCGGGCAGTTTCTTGTACAATAGGGTTTCTGGTAACTTCCAAAAGTGTGTAAATAAGCGCGTATCCACTTGTTTCAAAGCCATCAAGGAAAAATGACATGGCGTAGCCGAAATAATTGTCGTCTGTAAATTTAATATTAAAATTGGGCGACCTAACCACCTAGGGGTTTACCGTTCTTCTGTTTTGATTCTTTTAGGAAATTAGCAAAGTCGTTATAAGCATATGTGCTGTCTTCTCTATAGGTAACCACCATTGCGATGAGCTCCTTGAATTTATCAGGCACTTGCTTTCCCAAGTACCTTATTAATCGTTACATTTTGTTAGCAAGCAATAGTTTACTTACGATATTTGAAATAGCTTGCATAATTTTGGGAAGAATAATCCACTGGTGTGGAACAACGAGCCTATCTTGGTACTCATGGACATCTCGTCTCTGATCTGCTCCATGAGGGAGGTACCCGTGATAAAAGATTTGCCATCCAACCCGTACGCGCAAGCCATGACATTGTCTCCCGTAAATTTAAACGAAAGATCCGTAGCCTTTACGCAGTAATTTTTACGCTTCAAATACTCCAGCATTTCCTCACAAACCTTCTCTATGTGGACGAGCATGCCTTTAATCTGAAAATAGAAAGAATAAACCCCCATGCGTGGTTCTTACTGTGTGAAAACCTTCGTTTTGGTCAAATTCCCAACCATCTCCCTCCGAAGCGTTTTCCACCTATCCCTCTCGACAAATCCAGGGTGTATTGATGCAATCGGATCGGCAATCTCAATCATTGTATCCGTGAAACTATCGAAATTGCGGATGAGTAGGTCGGATATCAGATCAGGATCTCGTAGAACAACGGCGGGTGTTAAACAATTGTAGATTCCCACATACGAGTATCCCTCATATTCTCTAAAAATCAACTGCAAAAAGGTATTCCGCAAAGTTCCTCACCTATAAACATCTTTAAAGAAATCGGTCAATGTACGTTGCCAAGTTATCATTTTTCCAATGTTCCCAAGGATGAGCGAAGGTTTCGGATTCGGTACGCCCCTTTCCTCCCAGTACGAATATTTCTTTTTCACATACCAGGTGTAGAAAATAGTAAAAATCAGCAACAAAATCGAAATAGTGACAAACATTTTACTACTGTTGCTGCACTAACAATTAAAAGTAGCACAACAGCTCTTATCGTTATGATGAAATGTTACAAATCTTCATGACCTAAAGACCAAAGGTGAAAGTCTAAATATAACCTGATCAAAATACGCAGCATGCTGTAATTTAATCTATATATAGATCATAGACCACGGAAGGGAACCTTTTCAACTATGACTGGGAGATTTCGATCCAAGGCCAATAAATATTTAGAAATTTTGTTATTAAAGGTACAATGATTCTTGTTTTCTTGATTTTTCTGGGGTATTTCGTACATTATTGGAAGAAGGATTCTGGATTATAGACTTTTCCAAAGATTTTGACGAACCATTAACGGGTTCAAGTGCTTTCCAAATTGTTTATTGATTCTCTCCATGGTTATCTAGAGATCCATTAAAAATTCTACGCTACGAGATTTCTAAAAAAAATTGAAATCATTTCCGAAAAGCTTGTGCAAACACAATTTGTAGCAAATATCAAAACCACAAAAAAGGCACAAAGAAATGAAACAATAAAAAGTTTTTACGTTTTTGAGTGATTTTCTAAAAACAATACATCGTTGAAACACAACCTAATGTGTTAGATGCTCGGCTACGACCAGGAGGATCCCACGTTCAGATCCGAAATCAAGATTCCACAGGTTCGTTTTGCTTGAGATAATTCCTGAAAAATTTTGAGAAATTCTAGTATGAATTTTCAAGGGTTACTTGGAGCTTCTCCACACTCTTCAGTGATTTAATGGGATTTTCGTAGAATGTTCAGTACTTCAGTAGAAATTTCGAGTGGAAGAACTCTGAGGGATGGAAAATTTCCAAAGAACCTTTATAGTCTGGAATCCAGACGAAAAAGCTGGAAGTAAGGTACGGTGAACATTTTTTTGCGGTTTTAGGTCACTAAGTAGGTCTATTTTAAGAATCCGATTGATGCCACTCTGTCACCCTTGTCACAACGACATCATTTTAATAAAAAGATAATAATTATAACAAGTGCGATACGATGTGATTTTAATTTTTGATAAATACTACGATTACAGTATTAAATCATCCACTAGAACCAGTCGAGCAAAACATTCTGCTAGACGTTATGTTCTAACAGAACAAACGATACTTCCCTCTCAACCAGTAATTTTGACTTCTACCAAAAATAAAAAAACAATTAATTAAAATTCTGATTTAATATATTGTTCAAAATGTACAGTATACTTTTGGGAATCGCCTTATTTTAATAGGAGAGTCAATAAATCCAACTGAAATAGAAAATAGTACAAAAACCGAAAGACCTGATTTGGCAACTGAGCACGAAGAAGCAGATATCATTTTAACGATGCAATTTATATTTGAAGTCCAAAAAAAACCTGATATCGTTGTTACTATCCTATGTGATGATACAGATGTTTTTATCTTATTATTGTACTATTATCAATTGCTTAAATTTCAAAATGAGGTATTTATGGTGTATTTTAAATCTACGCGTGCAACAACTGATATTAAAGCAACAGTGAAAAAATATCAACAAATTATCTCCTATTTACCAGCTGCTCATTGTCTATCTGGATGCGACACTGTAGCTCAGTACCACGGAATTGGCAAAAAAACAATAATTAAAAAAATAGAAGAGGGTTTTACTGTTAAATATTTGGGTAAATTAGACAGTAATTTAAAAGATGTATTTAAAGAGTGTACCGACTTTATTGCAGCCTGCTATAACGTCAAATCCGTAGACAATATGACGGCTGCAAGACTGTCTGCTTGGGCAAAAAAAGTTGGACATGCCCAACTAAAAGCACCCTTATTTGCTTCTCTACCGCCGACGACCGAATCTTTTTGCGAAAATGTGAAAAGGGCGCATCTTCAGATGTACTTCTGGATGTCTGCCCAAAACCTTGTTCTTCCTAAAATTGACGTTACGCAATATGGATGGGAAAAAGATGACGAAAACAAAATTTTAAACCCAATTTCTGTCCTCAAAAATACTAAATTGGCACCAGATTTTATTCTAGAGCTTGCTAAATGCTCTTGCAAAGCTAATGACCCCTGCAGCTCGAACAGATGTGGTTGTCTATCAAATGGGGTGTCATGTAGCCTGATGTGCAAATGCATGATGGATAAAAGGGACGAAAATAAATGTAAAAATCCACTAACAAAATTTGTGGAAACTGCGCAAAATGAATCCGAAAGCAAAGAATCGGACAACGAGTAAATTTATGCTTATCTGCAATATTTTTTTTTGTTTGCTTGTTATTTTTTTGTTTAAAAATGTATTATATCTGTAAGTAATGTATTTGAGTTTGAGTTAATATATTTATTTTTTAATTTTTATTTTATATAAGAATAAGAATAAGATTTTTTTTATTTTTGCTCAAGTACAGCAGCAGAGTAGTTGAACTGAGCAGCAGAGTAGTTTTATTCAGTAGTTCCAGCTTTCCCCCTCAAGCAGCTCCCCCCCCCCCCAAAAATAATTAACAAATAGGAGTTTCTGTACCTATTTTGATCTGAAATTCGAGATTCTTATTCATAAAAACATATAAATTGATGTACGACTCGTTAATATTGAAAAAATATAAAAACCAACCCCCCAAAAACAGCCCCCACTCCACCAAAACGCCCCCAAAAAAATTTTAACAGCAAATTTGAATTCACAAGGCCCGAAAACCCTAAAATGGATGTGCTATATGCCCATATTTTTTAAAACTTTAATTTTTGTATTTTTTGCTGACTTTTTTGGCCGCCATCTTGAATTTCTCAAACTGCTCAAGGGTGTCAATGTGGCATCAAACGGATTCTCAAAGTAGACACGAACTAAAAACCGTCATAAACCTTCACCGTACCTCATTTCCACGTTAAGTCAAAAATCCCAGTTTGGCATCCAGACTATTACGTAAACTCTAAACAGTAACAGATATTTGGACAGATCTCTGAAAAATTATTTAATCATCTTAGAAGACGAGGAAATCAGGAAAACCAAGAAATTTCAAAAACTATCAGAGATTATTACCAAAAGTAAATTTGTTTTTGGAGGAGCTAAAAGATGACACAAAAATATTCAGGGTGTTCGACTTAAAAAAAGTGAAATTCTTTAATATAAAATTTTGTAACTTTAGACCTACAAAGAAAACACCCTGTAAATTAACTTTAAATTGTTTCATGGTGATATTTATTTGACTTTTACTTTACCCAGAATAAAATATATAGGGCCTGGAATCAAAATTTAACTATTGATTGTGACTGACTCTTATAAATTAGAATTAGAATTAAAAAATGCGTTTTTTTTTTAAATGTATCTTTGTACCGCCTTACTTTTTGAACTTTGTTGAAGGGGCTCATGAAATAATCTACTGTTTAATAATAATAATAATAATAAATGAATAAAATAGTACAGCTTATGACATGGTTGCTGCTAACACCCACCACTCCCTAAAATTACTGTTTATGTGCAAAAATAAGTGTTTAGAAACACATTACACCTTCACAAACTTTAGCCAAATATCTGGTTCTGGTGAATAGAATATGTTACAATTTCCCGATTTCACCGGACGATCCATTTTCTCGCTTAATTCTACTGTAAAGTCAGACAAAATTGCTATTAATCCCATCTTGATCGCCGCCATTGCAAATGGTTTGCCTAAAATTTTTGAGTTAGTCAGGTTGTAACAAACACTCACAAAGTACCTAAACATAACTTTGGTCCGTCGCCAAATCCCATAAAAATTGAACGTTGAGTGTTATCCTGAAAACGATCTGGATTGAATTCGGTCGGATTAGGATAGTGTGTGGCATCTCGATGCATTTCTTCCATTGGCATAAATATTTGCGTGCCTTTGCTGATCCTGACATGTTCCCCATCCTTCCCGAAGAATGGGGAGGGCAACGTCACGTCTTCCAGGCAAACTCGTCCCATCAATCGTATCACAGTGTATAACCTTAAGGTCTCTAAAAAATGAATCTTGTAAGCGCCAGATGGCCGACTGTCCTCAACAGTACCGTAAATCACTGATTCAGTGTAGTCTAATTCTTGCAGAGCGTCGTAAGTGATTTCGTTACTATGTCGTTTCAGTGAGCGTTCCATTTCACGTTTGACTTGCTCTTGAACGGCCGGATTTTTTGCGAGCTCCAGTAAAGTACACGAAAAGGTTATCGCGGTCGTTTCGGTACCATCGAGAAAAAACGTAAAAGCGTGACTCACTAATTGGTCTTCACTTGTAACTGTAGGAAAGTAAAGTGGTAGTCAATGTGAAAATCCAAAGATACTCACAGTGAGGTACTCCCATTGATTTCAATTCACTCAAATGGTCCAGATAGTTCTTAGAGGTTACCCCATTATCTTTTCGGTACTTGACTACAGATAGTATCATTTCTTTAAAGCTACTCGTAATGGGTCCACCTATGAAACTTCAGGAATGTCATGAAATGTAGAGAAATGGGGACAATATTACTCTTACGTGCATTTTATTAGGTTTCCAAGGCTAGGGAACATCATTGCAATCATTTGCTTTACTTTGCCCAGTTGGTTTCTAGTACAAATCTGTTCAGCAACTTCCAGTGGATGCGGGCATTTATCACTGAACGATCCGCCATCGACTCCATAAGCATAATGGTAGACGCTTTCGCCCGTAAATTTCAGGGACAAATCTCCCACATTAATCTCATCACAGGATTCTCTTAGTTGACCTTTAATGTAGTCCATCATTCTGCCATTAACATGTACCATATTCGGAATAACGTTTTTCATCTTGAACAGTATAAAGAAAACCAACTCATGACAGTAACACTTACTTTTGCACCAGTAAACTGTGAGGTCAGTTTGCCTCTCACATCTTTCCATACCTCCCCGTCCAGAACAAAGGGATTTAACGATAGCGTACGATCCACATTGTGAGGTACATGAATCCAAACGCCAAAGCTTCTGAATTGTCTTATTAGTACTTCTTTTATGATTTCCGGGTCGCATACCAGAATTGCTGGTGACCACATGTTAAAAAAACCCACGTATCGATATCGATTGTATTTCCTAAAAGCCAAATTTTCTTTTAGTAGGCGATGGTTAGCGGGGGACTACCAACGAGTAGCTAAAACTTTATCTTAATCTTTCTTAGAAAATAGTCATAATAATTATCAATTATTTAATGATCGATAAAACATTTGCAATTTCTGTTTATAATGGCATTCAATGAATACTATTCAGACGAAATGCTCACACTCTTCATGGTTCGAAAAAAATGCAAGGAAAGGTCTACTTTGCTAAATTTCAACGATTACCTTTGAAAGGACGACCTAATTTTGGTTGTAGGACAATTCCCACCCGAATAATTCGCACCAGAATTTCGCTCCCCTGAGAGGGTATTTTGTGTATGGTTGACTTTTAACATAGAAAGTCGGCTGTTAAGTATTAAATTAACTCAGAGCTTGAAATCTCCAAAATTACTCACCAATATAACGTTTTATTACTTTGTGCATGTAATAGACGTATACCTACATTTAAAATTTGGATACTTTCAATATTAAGGTATAATTTGGAATCGTGACGTCCATTTTGTGTTCAAACTCTAAATGGGATAATTTATTAATATTGAATAAAAGTTCTGTAAACCGTTCCCATATAATTTAATAAAACGAAGTGATACACTACATGTTTCGACCAACGGTTATCTTCAGGTGATCTACAAGATGGTAGAGATCATTGAGGAGAGACTATAACTATAAAACTTACAATATAGATGGAAAACAATTAAAAACCCAAAAGGGCAGTAAAACTGGAAAGCCCAACGACCATATCCGTGGTTGGTTCCAGAGTAAAATTGATATTTGAAGAGGTTGATAAACTAAATTTTTTGCAAGGGAGGGCCGAACCTAAAAACTAACATTAGACGACGGTATAAGCAACGATGAAACTTACGTATAAAAAAGTCAAAAGGTCAAAAGACGATATCCTAACTAATAAAATACCCAATTAAGGGCTTTGAAACTGGAAACCATCTGCACTTCCAAAATCAGTGCTCGGTTTAGCTAATCTTACCTTGTCATCGTTGACCCAGATCCTGGCATTGCATGTTAAACTAAGAGCCAATGGATCCTTCTTTGCTCTTCTCACTCGACACAGCCATGATGAGCAGTTTTGGAGTTTAAGGTTCTTAGCAAAGAGGTACATGTATCCTTCATAGATTATGTATCTCTTTCCCCTTTTCGTTGTACCGAACTCCATTGTTACGCGCCCGTATAGTTTTGCACCGCCTAAATCTCATATCCATTATCAACTTTTTGTAACAAATCAAATTTCAACTTTTAGCCTCAGGGACAAGTCCATTTTTGATGATATTTTCCTTGATTTTGGCATTTTAATGTGGCACTTAAATATTTATGTTGGTTAAACAATAGCCATACAATTTGTAGAGGAATAATTTTTTTAATAGTATTTATGAGGCTAGAATTCATACGTACAATCCTATGTACCGTTTTAAATGGAATGGACCGTATCAAAGCAGTAGAGATATTAGGTCACTTTAATAGCATCCATATCACTCAAAATCTGGAATTTAGTACTTATTTTATTGTAATCTCCGTATTAAACATGAGAACACTTGCTAAAGGTACCATGAATGAAAATTTATTAAAAAAAAAAAACAAAAAAAAAGGTAAAAAGACACTCATCCGTGATGTAAATTGTCCATGCACTCATGTTCACAAGTAGACGGATGCTGCTAAACGCTGGTATCGGTCTATCAGCAAAACTGTCACCTGACATTTCTTAAACCTATTTACCCAGTTTTATTGTACCAATTCACAATCAAGGTTTTTTTCATTTGGAAACCTTTTAGCACGTACAAATAATATTGCAATAGGAATATAAAAGTCTAAATAAAATTATTATTATTTGTTAATAGCTGCAAGTTCTCTAACCTTCGATGTCGTCCATTTAAAGGACACAACGAAATACGTATGTATTGTCTTAAAAGAATCTCAAGTAAATTATAATCATATTTGAACGTAAAACAAATAGATTCTTGAGAGTTTCCGTAAAATTAAAGAGATAAGAACTGTAAAGTAACGAAAAAAGCAAAAAAATGTTGATAAATATCGTGAAAAAAATTGATCTTGCTATAAATTATATGGCTATTATTTAAATAATATACTGAAATTGTGAAGATCCATGACTCTCAGTGGGGTGCTTAAGAAGCTTCGGAGAAATAACACCAAAATCTACCCATTTATTATTATAACAATTTTTATGGGGAGATTTTGGTGTTATTTCTCCGAAGCTAAATAATATACGGTGGTGCATTAGAAACCATACATATATATTTCTGTAAATTAAAATAATTTTCAAAAAACGCTTTAGCACGTCAAATTGATCATGGAAGGAAGCAGTGTCTAAAATAAAACTTGCTCACTAATGTCTTTGTCTCGCATCGCTGACAACCCTTAAAATCTTAAATGATGCATCGTTGGTAAGGTCGCCCATCTCTGAATTCGGATATGTAATTTTTTTGGTTTAGTTGTTTCATTTCCAGTGCATTCGACGTTGCAAGTACAAGTTTTCTCTTTTTTATACCACTTGCAACTGCATAATTTTGACGCACGATCGCATTAGCTTCTATTACATAGTGATCGGCATCCTTCCAATGATATAAACAACAGCGCGCCCTCAACTTACTTTTAAAATATTTCGAAAATATCAAATCTAAAAAATTATAGTCTCACCAAATTCAGAAAAGGAAAGTCTTTCCAATGATTTCCTATCTTCCTTGTTGCGCAATTACCAATGCTAAGGGTTTTGCTTTAGTACTAGGTATGCCATATAAAAAATAAAAAGGAAGTATATAGGTACTTAATAATTACAAACATTTAAAAGAAAAAATCATCAATATCGAACTATTCCTAAAACGTTTCAAGATTTTCAAAACCCTTACTGTTTTGATTATTAACAATCTCTTAAAAAATGCCAGAATTTTTCCATGTACCTCTTGATATATATATATAAATAACAGTAAGAAAATCAAAAAGAAACTTTTAAGTTCATTCACTACCATAGTTGTAGCAAAGATAACGCAAAAAAATAAACAGTTAGTGTAATTTTACTCAGTCACCAAGAATCATCATATAGCCATATGTGGTCAAAGAAACGTAAAACTGGTTCTAAGAAAACTGGACACTTACCTTTCTAACATCATCACAACACTGCCACCAGAAATAAAATTTTTTAAAATTAAAAAAAAAGTATACACAAAATCAAAACCCGTGCTCAGATAAATTTTAAAATACCACTCTATCAAACCTTCAAGAATGAAGATACTATACAGGCGTTAAAGTTCTAATTAGTTGTGGTCATACATACTTAAACCTGATTTTTCAAACCTAATTACTTTTACCTTGTAATAAACCCCATTCATCTTTTAGAAATAATAGAAAGGATGTCATTACGATATTTCTCTTATTGTTTCTTTATGAAGTGCAATTTGTGTTATCGGGGTCTTTTCAAATTTACCTTTAATTATAATATTATCTTATGAAATGCATTGTTCTATTGTCATTTATACATACTCGTTTTGTCTAAAAAAAATTTAATTCATTTCCTTTGTCACCCTTTTCAACTAAAGAAATAAAGAACAATTTTTTATGTGTCTTCATTAAGAAATCTTTATGTAAGGGAGTGGCGAATATTACACATAATATTGTAGATATACTATAACTAGGTATAACTATTTGGTATTTAATTACTCCACAAAAGACGTTTCAGTTACCTATTCTTATTTTCTCAAAACGAAAGCGCAGTAGATAAAAATTATGTGTTCTTAAATTACAGGATTTAACTATATCAGACTCTTCATACAACTTAAAAAAAAAACAGCGTGATTATATTTAAGAAATGGAAATACTTAAAGAATCGCGATGTGTTGAAAATGAAAGACCAAATAACTATTATTTGAAACATTTTTCCATGAAGTAGATGTTTACCAATATGTGCACTACTACATACATTCTGTAAAGGCAATCGTCTAGTAGCCTCTTAAAAATATTTAATTTTAATAAACCAAAGATTTACAGAATTATCCGGGTGTGAATTATTCGGGAGCGAATTTTTCGAGTGCGAATTGTCCGGGCGCGAATTGTCCGCACACGCCTAATTTTATATACACCATTAGTAGATTCAGGTAAAAGCTATATTTAATGCCTTCGGAAAAGGGATGCAAGTATATGGTGAACGAGAAAACTGTGGTCATCCTTTTGTTAACGCGTAAAAAGTGCACTCACCGATACAAATCGCAGCAAACCTCTGATATATTACGCTGCATAGTTAATACTTTCAGCATACTTCCAAAAGGAAACATTGGTTTCTCGTATGGCACATGACGATTTTTCCAATACGTGTAGTACCTCACTTTACACCAAAAATAAATAAAAAATGCGATCAATAATAGAACGTACAAAATCATCTTTCTCTACAGTTGTTGCTGCAGTGATAAGTTCCCATTGAAAATACCCTACGAATCGACGCAGAGCTAATCATTGATAACATAGTTTAAAGAGCATCAAAGCTTATTATTTATTTAAAGTATCATTGCTTGATTGGTTCGATTGTTTTTTTCAATATGGTACCGATACTACTACCAGTCGGTTTTTAAGTCAAAGGCCTTAAAATCGATAGCTAACATGAATAGTTGTTATCACACCGGCACGTCAAAGTCTTAAATTAAAAATTATGATGAAACATTTTTTTGAAAACTTTAACCGAACGCCGAAACATCTAAAATATACATGGAAAAGGGGGCAAAAGGACATAGTATAACTCGGGTACACGTACCTACAGGTCTGAGAGGCCAATAGGTACATTTAAAAAAACGACGTATCTGGATTCTGGAGTACGATAGGAGGGTATACGAAGTGGAAGTAATAAAATTGAACAAATTAAATTAAGAACGGACGCATGGTATATTTAATTTTCTTTTGGCTATCGATTTCGGGTATCCCCATCAGGCTTAACTGAAATTAACATACATAGACATTTGTTTACCGTCAATTAGTTAGCAATTACTGGGATTTAGCATCACCCCAGTAACACGACACCTGCCGACATTCAATTTAATGAAAAATTTCATTTTTGCTGCGGATGCTAATATAAATATTCTGCATGATACGAATGACGTTAATCTTTATTTAGGTTGTTTGGCTAGCGTTGGTTATAAACCCGTAGTAAATGAAGCAACTAGAATTGTTGGTAGCAGTAAATCTTGCATTGACCACTTTTTTATTAGATTCTCAACTGATTTTTTGGTCCAGTATACTACAAAGCTGTTGCACTTGGGTATTTCTGATCATTCTTTGGTCACTCTTGATATAATAGTTAATCATAATTTGTCTACCTGTGACACCAGAGAGCCCAAAAGGAAGATTAATTTTAATAGACTCGTAAATACGTTGGGTGAAACAGATTAGAGTCCTGTTTATTCAAAAGAAACAGTTTCGTTAGCTTTTGATACTTTCTTACAAATATTAAATAAAGCGCTTGAGGATAGCCGTTATGATTTGTCTGTGAGCAGTAAATTTACTAAACTTAATCCATGGATAACAACCACGTTACTCAGTCGGGTCAAAAAAAGAAAAAAAACTTTCTGAATTAGCAAATTGCCATCCCAATAACATAATCTTAAGAAATCACTACATTCACTTTAGAAACAGGCTTAAACGTACTATATGTTAAAATAAACGAGTGTGGTGGAAATACGAGAGCTCAATGGAACATGATAAATTCGTTTATTGGAAAAAGAAATAAAAACCCTGTAAATTCAGAAATATACTGCGGAATCTACACTTTACAAACCCGAAGATATAGCATCTGCTTTTAATAATTATTTTTTAAATATTCCTAATAGTTTGCGAAATAGCCTGTTAATGTCAGGAACGTGGAGTTAATTTTTCCTTTTCCTGAACAGCAAAATTCTATTTTTTCTTGTACCTACTGATCGTGCTGAAGTTTTGGGCTTGATTTCAAGTCTTAAAACTGCTGCTGTGCTGATAGCATTACTTCATCCGTGGCTAAAAAGATCTAATTTTTTATTGCCGACATCTTAGTGTATTTATATAATTTTAGCTTTCAATGTTGCGTTTTTCCGAATTGTCTAAAATTAGCGGTTGTCATTCCTCTGCGCAGTGCCTGTGCCAGTAGTCTAAATAATTTTCGTCCGATTTCCTTGCTCTATACTTTTTCTAAGATTTTGGAGAAACTTGTGAAAAACCATTAATGGGGTTTCTCAATTCAAATTGTTTTTTTAGTAAACACCAGTTTGGTTTCAGGAGTGACCTTTTAACCGAGGATGCTTTGATTAATTTTCTTCATGATATTTATGAAAGCTTAAATAACAGTAAACAAAACTGCTGCCATATACATATTGACATAACCAAGGCTTCTGATACGGTTGACCACCGTATTCTTTTAGAAAAGTTGTGGCGAGAGGGTTGTCCCATGAATGGTTTTCCAGTTACCTCTCTCAAAGAACGCAGTGTGTTAGAATTGGAAACTATCTCAGCGAAGAAGGTTTATTGGAGCATGGGGTTCCTCAGGGCTCAGTCTTGGGACCGGTCTTATTCTTGATTTATATTAATGACATCTGTGATGGGAATTTTTTAGGCAATATCACTACGTTCGCTGATGATTTGGCTCTTACATATTCTGAATATTCACACGCTTCTCTTCAAGCTAGTATGCAATGTGCCTTAGAACTACTGCGCAATTGGTTCGACAAAAATTATATGGGTTTGAGTGATAAAACTTAAGTACCCAATTTTTTCTCTTAAAGAAAACATAATCTTCCAAAGTCCGTGTTACTTTTATGATTTAAACTGCACATAATCTTCCAAAGTCCGTGTTACTTTCATGATTTAAACTGCACAAACAGATTAAATTATTCTTGTGCAAATTGAAAATATCGAAAAAATTAAATACCTGGGGTTAATCATTAATACTATATGATCTTGGAAGGAGCATATCAGTAAATTAAAGCAAGAAATGTTTGGTGTTCTTCGTAAGTTTTATTTCCTAAGGAACGTTTGTCCAGTAAATGTTCTAACAAATATTTATCATGCTCTTGTGAGTTCTAAGTTAGGTTACGGGCTGTGCTGCTTCGGTGGTACGTATACTTCTAATCTTTACCCTATAATGGTTTTGCAGAAAACCGTAATAAGGGTAATTACTAGAAATAGTGAAATGACACACTCATGACCAATTTTTCAACAGTTAAAAATTCTATCTTTACGACATATGTACGTTTTCAAGGTATTGAAACTTTTTTACATTAGAAGCAGTAATAATTTTGCAATTTTGATAAGCAGCATAATCTAAGACATACTTTACCAGCTACAGTTCCTCGTTCAAAATTAACTCTGCATCAACAATTTTTGTTCCTGTAATAATTATCGTATCAATTCAATGAAATCGGAATAAATCAGAAACTGTTAAAGATAGCTATAGGAACATGTAACATCAAAATATGTCAATTTCGATTCTCTATCTGTTAATCTTTGTATTGTATGTTTTGGGTTCGTGGTACCTCAATTGTACATAAATTGATTCAATTTATTTATTTCGTACAGAGCAGAATCTCTAATGACACTCTAACTGAAAAATAATAAATATGTAACTAAGTAACACTGCTGAGCAACCAAAACAACCGACATATAACAACTCCCCTCTTCCTAAATAAAATAATATTTAACATTTCTTATAAATCAAATCTAACCCGTGCTTTTCTAGTTCCGATAGAGCGCCTTAACACCGGAACATTTGCATTATCGGTCATTGTTGGGTGAATATGATCACTTTGATCGTGCGCAGAATCTTGCATAGGTAATTCCTTATCGGTTGTACTTTCTGATTCCAAAGTTCTATTACTGTCAACTTCAGGTACTACGTTGATATCATCTTCTGGGATCTCTTGAATATTATATGGTAAAAATCGCTCAGAAGGAGTATTTTCTCCAATTTCTCTCATTTGATTTATGTGTCTACGCCACTGTCTACCATCGTCTAATTTAACCGTATAATGTAATTTCCCAAAAGTTTGTATTACTGTCCCAAACTTCCATTTCTCATGAAAGTAATCTCTTGTACTACTCTTGTACCAACATTAATTCTACGAGATTTTATGTAATGTTCCACTGAACTTGTAACTTTCGACTCGGGTCTTATCAAATCTATTCTAGATCGTATCTCCCGATTAAACATTAAATAAGAAGGTGAATGTCCAGTGGTTGAATGTGGCATTTTCCTATACTGAAGTAGAAATTTACTCAATTCAAAATTTCGAGTATTTCCCTCACACTTCATAGTTTTTAGTGCTTGTTTCATAGTCTGAACATATCTCTCAGCCAACCCATTGGTTGCTGGATAGTATGGAGCTGAAAGTTTTTGTAAAATTCCATTTTGTTTTAGAAATGTTTTAATGAAGTAAATTGGCTACCATTGTCACTTACAAAAACTTTCGGTATTCCAAAAGTCGAAAATATTTTCCTACAAATTTCAATTGTACCTTCACTAGTAATGTCTTTGGTAAAATGAATTTCGGGCCAATTTGAATATGAATCCACCAATATAAAATAATAGCCCCCATTTAACGGTCCTTCAAAATCGGCATGTACCCTGTCAAATGGTGCTTTTGAAACTTCCCATGGGTGAACTTCGACTTTTTTTACTGCGTGCCAACCCTTTCATTTTCACAACACCAAAATGTGAAGTGTGAAGCTCTTCCAATACTTCCCTGCGTAAAACAATTGGTATAACTAATCTAGATCCTCTTAAAATACATCCGTTTTGTACCGTAAATTCACTTTGACCTAAATTAAATCTTAATTGTTTGTCAACTACCTTCCCTGAATTTAAACCTTGTAGTAAAGGTCGTAATGTATCATCATTATAAGTCTCCTCCGCTAATCGTTTCACTGTAACTGGTAATGTTTGTATTTGATTTAATTCAAAAATATCGGGACATCACGTCTGCATTTGCATTTAAATGAGAACGTTTGTAACGTATTTCGTAATCGAATGTTTGTAAATAGGTACAATGCATAATGTTGCATTCTAGTTGAACTTAATACTGGTAAAGACTTTGCCGGATTAAAAATTTGTACTAATGGAGCATTCAAAATAAAATGCCTACAATATAAATACTTATAGAATTTCTTTACCCCAAATATTATTCCATATGCCTCTTTGTCTATCTGTGAATATTTACATTGTGTATTGGTTAATGTTTGTGACGCAAATTGAATTGGTTTTTCAGATCCATCTGGATAAATATGACTAAGTACAGCCCCTACACCATATTGACTCGCATCTGTAGCTAGCACAATTGGTAAACTGCTATCAAAATGTACCAAAAATGAATATGCTTGCATTTAAATATGTCCGTGGAATCCCTAAAATTATTAATTTAAACTAAATGTGCCCAACACTGCAGTGACATTAGAGTGCTATTTCCAAAACGTGCGAGGTATGCGGTCGAAGGTGGACGAATTTTTTGTTTCTGTTAATATGTGTGAATATGACGTAATAGGAATTGCTGAAACTGCTTTAATGTCGCAGATTTCTAGCAATGAATATTTTCCAGACTATTACACTGTGGTAAGGCGCGACCGTCAATATGAATTAACCAATCAAAAATGGGGTGGTGGAGTACTTCTTGCAGTAAAAAACTGTAAGTACATAGACTCTTTAGATATGTCTGAACTCTCTAGAACTGTTCCATCTATTGATGTGCTAGGGTGCAAATGTCAGTTCGATATGTTCGCGATTTATGTGTTTGTGCTATATATTCCACCTGATACTACTATAAATGACTGGTCGATATTTATGAGTTTACTTGAGCAAATGTGTCATAACATTCAGAAAAAGTTACTAATTATGGGAGATTTCAATGCTCCAAATTTTAGCAACTATTGTAAAATTGATCGGAAATCTCAACTAATTACTAATTTAATGGATCTGTGTAACCTTCAGCAATGTAATTTTGTCTTAAATTCAAACAATAGACTATTAGATCTCGTACTAACTGATTTGTGTAGTGAAGTAAGTCATGATACGGAGCCATTTGTTGTCGAGGATCAACACCATCCGGCCTTACGAATTGTCGTTCAGCTGAAGCATGATGCTCGAAATAACTTTCCGCTAGCCAGTTGCAATAACACCTCGAATAAAACCCTTAATTTTAATAAAGCCGATTTCATTGGTCTTTACGATAGCCTATTAGCCATTGACTGGTCATTCCTTAGTAGCTACACAGATGTTAATCTAGCGTGCTTGGACTTTTATAATGTCCTAAATGAACTCTTTCATCGTTTCGTTCCTGTTAGAAAAGGAGGTTTCAGATCATATCCTATATGGGTTACTGTGGAGATTAGACGAATGCAAAAATTGAAAAATTATTCATTTCGGAAATTTAAGAAAACTAAGTCGCAAATTTACTATGAAAATTTCTCTAGACTTAGATCAAGTATAAAAGCTCTAACCAAGTCGGCGTATCGTAATTACCTCGTTAATATTGAAGAATCGATTAAGGCTGACTCTACAAAATTTTGGTCCTTTGTTCGGCAACGGAAGGGCATCACAAGAATACCTGGAAAAATGTACCACAACGACGTGTGCTATAACGATCCTGATTCTATTGTAGATGCTTTTGCTAATTTCTTTAGTGGTATTTACCTAAACGAAAGTAACAGTAAAGGTGTTGGCAGAGGGGTGATTAGTAACAATTTGGAATGCATTACTTTACCGAATGTCTCTGATGCTGAAGTTATACGAGCCATAAAAAGGCTCAAGAATAAACCGACTGCTGGTCCGGATCAGATCTCAGCGTACTTGGTTAAGGACTGTAGGGGAGTGTTGACTTTACCATTATTACATATATTTAATCTTGCTTTTCAAACTAATACATTTCCTCAGATGTGGAAAAAAGCTCGAGTGTGTCCGGTTTCGAAAACTGGGGACTCAAACCAAATAACAAACTATCGACCCGCTAGCATACTTTCCAACTTTGCGAAAATCTTTGAAATGGTAATATACGCACGTATTCAGCCCCAAGTGAAGCACCTCATTTCGCAGCACCAACATGGTTTTATGGAGGGTCGCTCCACGACAACAAATCTCGCTTGCTTTGCTCAGTACACCTCGGAAGTGATGGATAGGCAAGGACAAACGGTTGTTATATATACAGACTTCGCGAAAGCATTCGACACGATTAAACAATCCCTAATCCTGAGCAAGTTAAGTGACTGTGGTTTACATATCAATCTGTTGTACTTTTTCCGTTCTTATTTATGTGATAGAGTCCAGTATGTGGAGGTCGGGAATTCTCGGTCAAAAACGTTTGTCGCTACATCAGGTGTGCCGCAAGGTTCTAACCTTGGACCTCTACTTTTTATACTTTTTATTAACGATTTATCAAATTATATAAACTGTCACCATCTACTATTTGCCGACGACCTAAAAATTTTCTCACGTATTAGTAACATGGAAGACTGCGAATTTTTGCAAACTCAACTGAACATTATACAAGATTGGTGCAATACTAATTGTCTGCGCTTAAACTCATCTAAATGTAAAGTTATTACATTTACGAGGAAGAGGCTACCCACTACACATGTGGCGATGTTACACTGAGACGACATACTAGTACGGTTGACTTAGGCATTACGTTTGATCACCACTTAAACTTTAATGACCACATCTCTAACATTAGACGTGAATCCATGAGAATGCTTGGTTTTAGAATTCGTAACACTAAGCCTTTTAGTACAGTTGATGTATCAAAATTACTCTACGTCACTTATGTTCGCTCCAAACTTGAATACGCTTCTGTCATTTGGAACCCGATTTATAAATATTTAAAAATTGAGATTGAGTCGGTACAAAGAAGATTCCTGAAATTTATGTCATTCAGGTACGATGGGGTCTATCCTCCACAAGGATGTGACAATAGGTTATTAACGGAGCGTTTCCAGTTTCAAACCTTGGAAGATCGAAGAACCATCATGGGACTACGGCTGCTATACAAGTTATTGCATAATGAAGTGGACTGCATAGGATTACTTTCTTCATTAAAATTTCTGGTTCCGAAGTACCACACTCGTCACGTAGACACATTTTACTGTGAGAAGGCGCGCACCAGTTTACTGAAGAGGGCACCTATCCAGCAGATGTGTGACAGTTTTAATAACATTTCTAGTTTGTGCGACATTAATTCACCATGACACTTTATCTCAAATATCAGCCGTGCTTCGTAGTTACATGTCACAGTGAAAATGATTATTTTGTTGTTGTTTAGTTATGTTAAGATTTTGAGTTTTTTGTTGTGTTTCTTTCTTTTTCTTTTTTTTTCTTATTACATTAAATCATTGCGCGTTAACTATTATGTATTGTCCTGTAATTGGTCTGTTCTGTTGGGCAATAAATCTCTATTATTATTATTATTTCTCTTTTCACTAATTTAAATGACTTTTTACAAATCTTCGGACCAGTAAAATTTTGTATCTTTATGTAAAAGTTTGTTTAAGGGAAATAAAATTGTACTAAGATTCCTAAAAAATCTACCATAGTAGTTAACTAGTCCAATAAAAGCTCGTACTTGCTGTATATTTACTGGCCTTGGTGCCTTTTCTATCGCCTCAATTTTTGATTTTATTTTATGTATGCCATGTTTATTTATTAAGTATCCACAATATTCAATATCTTCGGCTAAGAATTTACTCTTACCCAAATTTATTTTTAAATTATGTAGCTGTAATCTTTTTGAAACCTCCTCTAAAATTTGTAAGTGTAATTTTGTGTTTCTTGCTGTAATCTTGATATCATCAATAAAAACTGACACACCAGGAATACCTTGTAAAATTTGTTCTATTGTTCTTTGCCACACTGCTGGTGCATTTGCCAAACCAAACATTAATCTAGTTGGACGATATAATCCCTTATGTGTACTTAACGTAAGAATATCTCTCATCTCTTCCTTCACGTCTAAATGTAAATATGCTTTATTTAGGTCAATTTTTGTAAATTTCTCTCCATTTGCCATTTCTGCAAAAAGTTCATCAATAGTTGGTAAAGGGTGATCATCCACTAAAATATTAGGATTGACTGTAACTTTGTAATCCCCACACAACCGAACCTCTCCATTTGCTTTAAGTACTGGTACTACTACGGTAGCCCATTCAGAGTGATCATTTTTCTAACACCCCTTGTTTTACTAAATTTTCAATCTCTTTATCTACTTTGCCTAACAAAGCAAATGGTACTGTACGTGCTATTATACAGGGTGGTGACTTGCGTAACGCATCATAGGGATTTCAATGTAAAATTCATAACATGCGATTATTGGCTCCCCAAATTATTTTAGAGCAAAAATGTATTAAGGTTTTTTGTAGAAAAAATTTTTTACGTCAATCAACCGCATTACTTTTCAATTTTTTGCATAATAAAGACGGAAAATTGGAAAAATAAAACCCGCACCTTTGCAATAATCTGTGATGCCATGGAATTTTCTAAAACAAAAAGATATCCAGTTATCAATTAGCAGCAGTTCGAAATGGATTTTATGTTCGACTTGGTTACTCTCTTGCAGTTAATGGTTACTTATTCGAACATTTATTATAAATTGTTATAATAGGAAACCGTTTTTCGTAATTTGGTATTTCTTTATGTTGAATTCGCTGTTCTAAATATAATACTTTTTGATAGAATTTGATTTGATTTATAGCTGACGTTCCATGGCATGACGGATATTGGCGTAGTTTTTGTATTATAAAATTCCATGGCATCACAGATTATTGCAAAGGTGCGGGTTTTATTTTTCCAATTTTCCGTCTTTATTATGCAAAAAGTGAAAAGTAATGCGATTGATAGACGTAAAAACAATTTTTCTACAAAAAACCTCAATACATTTTTGCTCTAAAATAATTTGGGGAGCCAATAATCGCATGTTATGAATTTTACATTGAAATCCCTATGATGCGTTATGCAAGTCACCACCCTGTATATCTTGGTTTAACATTAGGTTTTATATGTATTGCAGCTTGTATACCTTGTATTTTACCTATACCTGAACCTAAGATTCCCTTGTATTTATTTAATAATGCTGAAATTTCTGTTTGTACATTATTATTAACTATATCTAACTCTCCCACTTCTAATAACTGTATTTTTAGCTTTCTAATCCATTCTCTACCTAGCAATGAAAGTTTATTTCCTGTAACTATGTAAGCATCTAAATCTCCCTTGAAATCCTCATATACAACATCAACTTTAACATATCCCAATACCTTTAAACTTTGGTTGCAGTAAGATATTAGTTTCAATTGAGTTGGAATTATCTCAAAATCTTGAAAAAATTCTAAGGATGTAGTATAATTTATTATTGCGACAGGACTTCCACTGTCAATTTCAAAATGAATCATCTTATTGTAAACACATAAATCAATATTATTAATATTTTAATTGACATTAATATAAATTAAAATTAATTAATAAATAAAAATAACTTAATATAAACAGCAATAGTAAGAACATTGTCATTCCATTTAAAGTAACTGAGTTTTTAACCTTTGAAGTTTCTTAAAATTGGATCTCCATAGGTGTGGTTGTACGTAACTTAACTTTTTTTTAAGTACACTGATAAAAATGGGTTGCCATGACTACAACCGGTTTCAAGTAATCAATTATCCATCTCATCTGCATCCGCCATTTTTTTTCTTAAAGTCAAAATAACTTAAAAACCATAAATGGCAGATATCAAAAGGTATCAAAATAACTAAAATTTCACGTAAAAATAACAAATTATCAAAGTCCTCGTTTGAGATCGAAGGGACTTCAGCGCATTTTTGTGTGGCAGATCAGTATTCTATTAGCCACTTTCGACTCAACCATCAATAACAGATCTTGTCGAAGGCTACTACATTCACGAACCGCTTCCCACTTTCCGCGTGCACCCGCAATTCGCGTTTGAAGATTTGACTCCACCATCAGTGAGATCGTGTCGCGGGCTACCACATTCTCTTTTACGGTACCCACTTCCGACGTCCCGTTCACTCGCAATTCACTTCTATTGGCGACACGAGAAAGAGAGACAGCGATTCGAGATTCACGAAACGATAAACCGCGTGAGTTCGCAACGGAAGGTAAAAGGCGCCCGAAGTTGACTACTTCTCGAAGACGCGCGCGCGCGCCTCGCAAAAGGTCGTTAATTTCGCCCCTATGACAAAAAACAAAATTCCGCCACGCAGGAGTTGTGCGCGTTTACAACATCTTTCCGACGACACCAATTTCAAAAGAATCGGACCAAAACTGTAGTAGAAGATAGGAAAAAACTGAAAAACCTTCACGTTAGTATACTACGCTCGAGGATGACGCCCAGATGTCGCCAACCCCACATCATGTAGCCATGTCCCTAAGGTTGACAAATTTCACGGCCCTGTAGATACACGTACACCCGTTGCCTTTCTACAAGAGTTCTTCTACTCGCCCACATTTGCTGCCAGCCAGCCAGCCAGCCAGCCAGCCAAAGTGAGATTAAAAGCTACTTTTTACAAATAAATTTGCAAAAATGCGCTAAAAATAGGGGTTGTTATTTAAAATAATGAAGTTACTATCTACTTCCGGTATTTCCGGAAGTGTGGTAATTTTGAAAATATTTTACATCGAATCGCCCTTCAGAGTAACTCCTAACTACAAATTTTCAAAAACCTACCTATTTTACTTTCCCAGAAACGTTTAACTAAAGCTCCCAAAAAAACACCCTGAGGTAAAATGTTGTTTGTTTGTTGTTTGGTTCACACTAGATTTGGAGATTTCTATTTATTGTAATTGTTGTTATGCTATTGTTTTTATTCTATTTGTATTATGGTTTATTTATATTAAGTGATTGGAAGAGTGGTAGACCGCCTTATAGGCGAACTCTTTCCATTTGTAAGTCTGTGCTGCAATAAATGTTATTATTATTATTATTATGGTTATCGCTAAGAAGTAGAGAAAGGGAACTTTATAGGCTGGGAAAAATTATTGCAGACTCAAGAAATGCTAAACTTATTCTTTGTAACGGTTTCTCAACAATAATTAAATCTTTTTTTCAGAAGAAAAGTGCAACCTTTGCCGTACAATCATAAAATTATAACTATGCACTTTCCAATAATCCCTTAGGGGCACTAAAACCATTTGCATTTGGTCTTGAAAACATATTTGGTGGAATGTGTATATTTAGTGAAGTATAATCAGCATTTGTGTTTTTATCTCAGAACTATGGCCAGAGCTTGCATTAACCTTTCGCGATAATATTCACAAATTTAGAACTGTTTATGATCCTCCCAAAACCCTAAGAGAAGTTCCTTTTTGGCGCAGTAATACTGCGTAAAATAGCCAAATGTTTGCGTAAATCAACCAAAACACTGGTCTTGTACGGTACCTCATTCCTAGAAATTAAATAACCGATGGTTCCATACTTTGGCCCCCACACCTGAAAGTTCTATTTTGTCACAGTACAATGACAATGGATAATGACTTTGTGGCATGGCGGGTCTATGGCACTATGTGGATTTTCTTTTTCAAACCTCGCATAGTAGCAGTTGAGGTCAAGACCTTTCCAACATAATTTTGCATTAAAGCTTGCATGCCAAACACGTGGCATAAGCATAATCAATCTGTCTTAAAGTTGACCTATAAATGATAATATGGAGCCCTGATAACTGCATGTAACCCTGATACAAACAGATTTAAACTCTGTTGGCTTATTGTGATCATTACAAAATGATTATTATTGCTGCAGTATTTTTACTTGGCTTTATTTTTGCCTATTATTTGCACGTGAAAAGAAAACACGAATTTTGGCAAGATCAAGGAGTACCACACCCAAAACCTGTCCTTCTTTTTGGTAATATTATAAAAATGATCACTCTACAATGTACGTTATCCGAGTTCTTAAACAGCTTGTACAGGTACGTACCGTTGGAAAGGGTGCCTACTTTCTTATATTAAAAACGCAATTACAGGAATTACCAGGATTCTCCGTTTGTCGGGTTTTACAATTTTTTAACGCCAGCGATTGTCCTAAGAGATCCAGAAGTAATTGAGTATTGTCTCGTTAAAAATTTTGACTCTTTTTCTGCTACCTTAATCCGACCTGCCGATCCGATCGTTAAACTAAATCCGTTCTTCTGCGAAGAACGAATGTGGAAGGCACTGAGAAAATTGCTGGCCCCTAACTTTTCAAGCCTAAAGGTTTTTATTAATTCAAATAAAGTAGCTTGAGTAAACACTTACTTGTAGATTAAGCTAATGCTGGATCGCATGGAGAGGGTGGGTAAAAACATGACGTCCTACTTGGAAGGCAACAACTGCAGTATCCGCGCGGATGAATTGGCATTTATGTTTACTGGGAATAATGTAATGGTTTGCGCCTATGGGGTTGATAACGAATCATTTCTAAGTAACAGTTCCATGATGAATGGCATCAGAGATAGTATGTCGATGGGTACAATGCCAATAACTCACACTCTGGGATTATTTTTTCCAAATCTATGCAAAATGCTGAATATCTCGTAAGTTATCTTCACGTGAGGACTTAAAACTCTGTGTTTAATTAAGGTACATGGGTAAGCAGGTGCCCGAATCGTTCAAGAATCTAATTGCAAGAGTTGTAGAAGATCGAAAAGTAGACAAAAAGGAGTTTGTTGACTTTTTGAAAGAGTCCAAAATGAAGAACGGTCAGTAGATCCACGTAATTCACTTGTTCTTCATTTATCCACTGTAGATCTCACATTCTTGGGACACGCAATGGCCTTCTTCCTTGATGGGTACGAAACAAGCGCAAATTTGCTCACCTACGCACTTTTAGAATTGGCAAGAAATCCATCGGTACAAATTCAAGCACAAAATGAACTAGATGATATAAACAGCGCCAAAAAAAGTATATACTCATATGAAGCTTTAAAAGATATGTCCTATTTAGAAAGCGTTGTTTTCGGTAAGTATTCCAGCCACTTGCACCCTTGTTCATTCGTTTTGTAACAGAAACGCTGCGAAAACACCCGGTGATCAAATTTTTGAACAGAAGCTGTACAAACGAATGCTTGATGCCTTTACCAAATGCACATGGGAACGAAAGATTTGTTCGAATCAAAAAAGGTACGCAAGTATTTATACCAGTTGAGGCAATTCATCGAGATGCCAAATACTATCTTGACCCACATCAATTTAACCCTCTTCGCTTTAGTGAGACGAGCAGTAGCGGAAGAACTAAACATACCTTTTTAGGTTTTGGGTACGGACCTAGAATCTGTTTAGGTAACTATCCAGAGCGATCCACCTTTGTAACACTTATTTTTTAGGCCAACAATTCGCAGTTACACAACTAAAAGTAGCACTTGCATCTATTTTACTACATTTCACAATTAGCATAAATGATAAGACAACTTTTCCTTTAAAGAAGGTGTTTTACCATTTGACTAAATTTCCAAAAAATAAAATATGGTTAAACTTTACAGCTAGACACGTAAATGAACTTTAACACAAAATATAATTTTTGAATTGTGTTATTTACTATGAGTACTGAAAAAGTGAAAAGAATATCCAAGTTGCAACCCAGCATTCTGGAAATTTTCACTTTGAAACTAGTAATTTCTGGTTTTAAACCAGAATTCTGAATTGATTTATGTAAGATATAGTTTTGATTTCCATCCCAAAATAAAAAATGGGCTCTTTTGGTCAGTTCCCCTCTGTTTTAAAAGCTATCGGCGTGTTTGGATAATTTTCTTCATCGTGATCTCTAGGCTTGCACCAAGAATTCTTTCTAGAGTACGTGTTAAATTTTAGTTGTAAGGCTCCAAATTGTAATCTGTAGAGTCTAGATTTTGCTGAATCGACTAATTGGATATAATTTTGGTCATCCCTTTAGACCATCAAGTGCGTCAAGAAAAATTGATGTCGTTTTAGGGGAGCGATTTTTTTTAATCTTTGAAGAGCAATGGAATCAATTAGAAAGCCAGATGTAAAAATCTCGAGTACGGGAAAATCGTATACCCTCTCAGCAAAAGCAGTAGAAAGCGAATACTCAATCTTGTCAGTGCAATTTAATGTTATCGCCGAGATAAAGAAATGTAATCTAATTACTAATTTTGTTATAAAAACCGCAAAACGCATTTACGTAACAAATGAGAGAGAAGTCCATATTGTAATATCAAAAACCCAATTGCTCTATCGACTTTGTTTGATGAAAACATCTGATTTTCAAAGAAGGTTTGTTAGAATGCAAATACGTCCTTGGTCAATTCTTCACAAGCAGTGCTCTTCCATCTTTTTTAAAGGGTAGAAAATCGGGTACTGTTTTTAAACATAAACACCTACACATGAACTTATTTTTTAAGGACTAACCTTTAGACAAGTACTTAAAGGAAGTGTACAAGAAATTTCGTGAATTCTAATGACTCTCATTGTTCAGCCAAGAATTGTAATCGTATTTTTTAAATATTCAAAAAATAATTGATGAATAATAGATAAGAATATTTCTTTCAAAGACTAACGCATACAGGCATACAGAATGTTCTACATTTCTGGCATCAGAAATAGTAGTTGCAATTTGAAAAAACTGAAATTTTTGACATTTTTTGATTACTAATTATCGAAACAGCTCTTGGAAACTTTTTCAGATTTTTAGTGACCACTCAAAAAGTTATTTAGACTTTAAGGATTCGATTATAAATAATGATCAAAGTCCTAGTATAAGACCGAAGGGACTTCAGCGCTTTTATGTGTGGCAGATCGGTATTCCTGCGACGAACTTGGACTGTTCGCCGTTCGCGCATAGTCGGTGATCTGGAGGAATTAAACCTAATTAGTTCAATTATTATTGGAAGTTAATTTCATTAAATATATTATGATACACAGGGTGTAATAATTCATCAAGCGGTAGTCGGCTGTAGAAAACGGCGAAACGGCGGTACAGGGAATCGACGGACGGACGGACTCGAGCGCCACCAGACAAAAACCTCGCGCCAGGACGAGGTCGTCGGTAACCACGGAAGGACGGGTCGGTCCCGGTAGCCCCGGAGATGTTAATTCTAGGAATTCTGCGGTCAGGTCCAGCAAAATGGCGGCGGTAATTTCGGTAATCCTAAAACAAAATATGGCCTACGGCCCTGACGGTGATTTTCCTTAATTAATAACGGTTGATTATTCAGCGGCAAAACGGTGCAAAGCTAAGTAAAAGAAAGGGTATGTTAAGCTTAAGGCCAAAACTAAATAAAACGATAATAATTAAAAGGCATTCTTCTACGGGCCCACATTTACTGATAGCCAGCCAGCCAAAATGAAATTAAAAGCTACATTTTTACAAATAAATTTGCACAAATGCGCTAAAAAGAGCACTCACTCATCTTTAACGGTTTAAGGGATGCATATAAAGTTTTCTGCATCTCCAAATCTTTAGAGAAAGCTTGACTTATGTCAAAGACTATGACAGATAGGTACTTAATTTTGGAATGCGCTGAATACAAAATAAAATGGAACATTTATGCCCTCTAAGGGTAAGGCTTAAGATATAGAAACGAGTTTGTGGTTGGTCGAAATTATTCGGTTGCTTAGTAACGTTAAACTTAAAAGTCATGTTGGAGAAACCCACCATTAGAAAAAGAAGTAGTAAATCAGCATAATGCACGATTAAAGAACATTTTTGGTAATACAGATCAGTATTTTATTAGCAAAGTTTAAAATTATCTATCTCATGAGTAATCTAACTCAAAATAGACTAGAGTCTACACATCTACACGATGGTAGAAAGCTTTTAGTGAAAATTTGAAGTCTCTAGCTATTGTAATTGCTGAGATCTCGAAAACTTCTAACGAATATGCTATGTGCAATGCGTATTGTGTATCCCTGTATGCCGCAATCAAAGAATGGGTAAGGTAGGTTACGTATCAACGTAATATAGCAGGAATAGTAAGGAATATCCTGCCACCTGGATGAGAATGGCACAAACTGCTCATTCTATAAATTGTTTCACCATAATCGCCTTCATTTGCTGTAGACAGTAAATACATACTAAAACCCCTTAGGAAATATTTCCCTTCTATAATTATGCAACATGAATTAGGTATCTGAATTGAAGTACATTAGTGCACTATATCTTTGATCTAAACAAAGGTAAAGTAGAAAACGCTAAACGCGCATCAGCGGCAGTACAGATTGAGAAATTCAGGGAGGTATCTTTAAACGAAATCTGAAATACGACTTCTATTTTCTTGTACCTATGGAAACATTACATTTTTATAATAATGGTAGTTCTGCTATTTCCCTGTGCCGAGAACTGGAATATAGAATGAAAGCTTTATTCAGTACCTATACGCATGGACACGTGAAATTTCGAGAGATTCCTAACTGGAAACTACAGAAACAATTCGTACGTTTCTGTAACATGGATTATTTCTTTTCCTGCAATGCGTTATTGATCATATTCCACATCAAATCCTCGAAACAAGACCAGATATTGTTTATATGTGCACTGAACGAACACTAATTCGACAAGTCAAAATTACAACTGCCCTTTCTTGTAATGAGTAGATAACCTTTCTGCAAACAGTTTCTACTAACTAATGAAAAGAAAGAAGTAAGTTTTAAGGATTTCGTTAGAATTGAAATAAGCACAAAAACTGAATCAGAATTCAAAATTTATAGTTTGGCTTAAAATTTTATCCAGATTATGATTTGCAAGTACCCAACTTGTCACGAAAGTTTTAGAGGTTTCTGCATTAAGTTTCATGAAAGGAACAGTTAGTAGCTATAATGGTCCTCAGGTTACAAATAAAAGAGTGGTCCAGTAATTCTTTCCAGTCGAAGGTTTGCTAAAGCTTATATTGGTATCTTGTAAAGGTTATTTCTCAGGATCCGGGTGTAAATTCTTCTGTAGATCTCTTTGACTTGATATGTTGCCGTACCCTTGTAACTTACCTATTTCGTATGTTTGCTTCTAGTTAGCTCCGGTAAAAAATGGTATAAATTAAGGAAGTTCATTCCACTTTCACCGGTATCTCACTAATCGTCATCAAAATGTAATCGAAATTTGGAAAAATACGCATACCCCAATACATTTTGGAGAGCTTATGTCATTTTCATTTGGGTTTTTCTTTAAAACATAAACTCCTTTTCATTTCCCTTTTATAAGAAGCAAAAATTCCAAAAAAATTATTAAAATGTATATACCTAAACCTAATTGCAATAGAAATAAACTTATTATTGAAAGATATTCTAACCTAATAAATAAAGTTGATTCTGTATTAATTTCATTCACTTTATTTCGCAACAAAAGGTAAGTAATGGAAAAAATGTACCTCCTTAATTAATGAAGCAAGTCGCTGACCTCCAAGCGGATGGAAATTTTCAACGTCTCGCATATCACTTCCGCGAATCTCCTGTCGGGAAAATTGTGGGTAGCGGTTCAGGATCCCTGGATATCTGCACTACACTGGATATCTGGGTGCGAATTAAAATATTCCTATCGCCATACGATATTTGAAATTTAATCTCAAATACATTCTACACTATTAAGTCACCTTACCATTCAAAATACACTCTAAAATCCAACTTGCCTATCTACCGAAAAAGTAATACAAAAATGGATATTTTGATGGACATTGAGCCATTTCAATGTTCCATTATACAGGATACGACGGTGTACTTCTGGTATGATTCAACTTGGTAAAGCTAAAACAAAAATGCGTACTAAATATGTAAAATCTCGTTCATGGTTCCACTATGCACTATGTAATCAACGATCTATAGCAGTTTTGGGGCTGTATCCGTACCAAGAAAAGTACCACTCGTATTCCGGTTGCTGTCATTGATAGCTTTAAACAATACTTTAATAGTGTATAATCAACTCCCCAGGGCTTCAATATCTAGTAGCCATTTGTTCTACGATCATCTTCAAAGCAGATCGTCTTTTGTGAGATAGGTACAGTTTTCCATGAGTCCGCTTCTCAGCTAGGCGGCGCTTCCGTTGGCAAACTTATGGGGAGTTGATCCAGTGCTCTTTAGTTTTTATTCTACCTGTGTATTTGAAATTTGGTGTATCTTTTCCTGTCTGCGCCGTTCAACTTACTTTTCGTTGTGGAATTTGAATTGTTAAATTCAAGACCTATTGACCCATTCGGATTTACCTGGTTCAACAAGTGAACTTGACCTGTTTTTATTATTGTTGTGCTTGATTTTTAATCATCACGTCCTTTTGCATAGGTAAGTAACTCTTTTAGGTAGTAGATTTCAATATTAGATAATATTAGATTCATGACTATTTGACATAAAACGGGATCATATAGAATTTGCAAACGGGAGTGTGATCGTTTTTAGTTCATGAACAATGGTAGCTTCTTTGGCAAGTTTTTCAGCATATTCATTCCCCAGAATGCCAACACGTACAGGAACCCAGGATGTTCGAATGAAATTTGTAAGTTTTTATGTCCCAAACTTCCCTATATATTTTTGTTATCGTGACATAACCCCTCTTGAATTTCATTGACACGTAAAACCTTATGTAAAAGAGACCTTCGACGAGTTTTATGCACCTACACTTTGTACTATGGAAATAAACCACGGTTTTTCTTAAGTTAACATAGAATATTTGGAAGTTTTTTGGCAAGTCAGCAATTTTATTGTTATTAGTGCGTTTAATAATTTTTTTGGTTTTCTTTATTTCAATTTCGAATGTTATCAAAGTAAAGAATTTTCATATTTATCTTGTTTACATTTTGAATTAGTTCGATTGCACTGTTGTTTCTAGAAATTTAGTTATTTGTGCCTCATAGAGTAGTTTTCATTAAGTTAAAGTCATGTTCATGCTTTTTTATATACATACCTGAATTGTACGAGCAACCCGTGTTCGAGTCAAAATTTTGCTCTTGGTTGGTTAACGTAAATTGAATTATTGATTCTTATTGAGTACGATTTTGCCTTAATGTCGGACGTTGGAATTGCTGTCGCAACACTATTGTGCCACGCTATTCACTACCCCTCTTGTTTGTTTTTGTTGTTATCTGTTACAGATTAGTAGTCCAGTCAAATTAGCTCTAAAAGTAGTATAAACTGGATGTTGTCATTTCACTGAACGAAACCAAGCGTATTCTATGTAAAAAAATCCGCTGAATCGGAAAATCATAGTCCCCCGGCCGGAAACGCCCGGAACAAATTGTTATAAACAAAAAACGAAGAAAAAATGGGAAAATGTCGTGTTTTTTCACATTTGACTGCCAATATCTCGTTAACTATTGCTCTGAGGGAAAAAATGAATAGAAATGAACTTGTTTAGAATAAAATTTTCTATAAGATACAGTTGGTCCAGGACGCTCATTTTCAACTGTTATTGTTTTTTAGGGAAAAATGTAAAAACAGTAATCACTAAAATTAACACTTTGTTATTGTTAAGTAAAATTCATTCGATCTTTTTGAAAATCCGTATTTAGTAACTACTTTTGATTACAAAACAATGTGACAAACCAGATCACCGTAGGTTTCATACTCATTGATTAATTAGATAAACAAGTAGAAAAAGAGATCTTCGTCTTTCAAACTGGGGGAGTACAAGAGTATTCTCAATTTTTTTATACATATTATAACCCTAAAACAATCTTTTCCAATAATTGTCCCGATGATTCCTTCAAATCGACGGACTGTGCAATTTTTTTTTCAAAATCCGACGAATTTTCTTAGTTAAGGACGGCATTCATGAGAACCAATAGAGGTCGCCACTGACAAATTGCATTGTAAAATTATATCAAACTTTGAGAATGACTCCTGGGCTTATACAATCATTTTTTAGCTTGGTTTTTGAAAATATAAATTCTACATACATTACTCTAGAGCGACTGTATAAAGGTTTTACTAGAAAGACAGTAATTACTACAATATTGCTCAAATGAAATAAGACGACACATTTTATTTTTTATTTTAAGCAATTGTTGAATTTTAAAGTACAGTCGCTGTAAAACTGCTCCTCCTCTTTCAATATTGAAAGTTTTGTCATTTAAAACCCAATACTGCAGCCAGGAGTCATTCTCAAAGATTTCATTTTTAAAAAGTTAAATCAATCACAATGGCGGCAAGCAGCAGTAGTGCAGCTATTTATTTCTAGATGTCGCTAAGGTACAACTTAACTTGGCGCGCGTCTGTAAAAAAATATTATAAAGGAACTGCTGCAGCCGATTATGATGTCATTGAATACAATGAAAGGTTGTTTGTCTAAAGACGAGTCATAAACGCGACCAATGCCAACATTCCTTTCTCGTTTACCAAGATAAAATGACATTTGTGATTTGAATGTGCGTGGGCGACCCTCCGGAAAAGAAGACAGGTAGTTAAAACCGTTTGGAAATTTTACATACTGGTGTAACGCTGCCCTTATCCTGTCTATCCTACGACGTGCATTTCCGTAAAATCACAGGGGTGCAAAAATGCATTTATTATCTTCGTTGGCGCAGAGACCAGATCTACTGTCCAAATTCTCCGGGTATGCTCAGGAGTAGAGATCATGGGGGGCGGGGGTGAATTTTCAGTAAAAAAAATATGAATTGCCCCGAGTAACGATTTTTCACGGTTAACTTTACATCACTGCACCCTCGTAGCGCCGCCCCTGGGCATCCTCTGTCAATTTCGAGGGCACAGATGGACTCTACGCCCCCGATAACCCCCGAGTAGGATTTCTCCAGCTTTTCATATAACGAGCGATCAAAAAAGGATTGACAATCGAGTCGCCGATTTTCTGGGTGATATAATATTTGTAACCACTGGAAATATGGCTTTTATTAGCTTAAAGAAATCAACTAGACAATTAAATTAACTTTGACAATAACGATAAATGACTATCAAATGATAACTAGATAAAATATCATATCATTCTTCCCCTGTAGAATTTTCTTCTTCTGCAGAATTTTCTGCCCGTGTAGAATTTTCAATTCCACTTTCTACAACAAAGTTTTGAAACCGCGAGGGTGGCCTTCTAATTCGAGTAGACCTTCTAACCTCTTGTTCCGTCGAAGATCCATCAGAAGTTTGTAATTCTTGTGAGGCCTCAGTCTCTGAAGTTTCAAGACTAACGTCATCTTCACCCTCGTCAACGTTGTTTGGGAAGGGCGCTAAATGACGATTTGTCACGGTTGACATTTCTCCATTAGCTCTTCTAATTAAAGAGTAGTAAGGATTACTCTCGATAAGTTCAGCTTCTTCTACTACGGGATCAGTCTTTGAGTGACGGACATTCTTTTTTACTAGAACAGGTCCAGGCGTTGAAAGCCATGATGGTAGCGAATCCCCGTTTGGTGATCTTCGAGGGTACGTGAATAGTTTTTCATGTGGCGTAGCATTAATCGATGTACAAAGAAGTGATCGGATACAATGAAGGGCATCTTTAAGGACTTCCTCCCAGTTTCCAATTGACAAACTCTTTGAACGTAGACTGAGCTGAATAGTACGCCAAAGTGTTCCGTTCAAACGTTCCACTTGACCATTACCCTGTGGATTGTATGGCGTCGTTCTTGAGGATGCAATGTTTGAGTTTTTTAGGAAATTTTTAAATTCTTCAGACATGAATGAGGTTATCTGTCGCTGTGTATGTAAAGAGGCTGGCCAAAAGTGAGAAACAGGTCTTTCAGGCATTTAATGACTGTGGATGAGGTCATATCTTTGCATGGGTAAGCGAAGGGAAATTTGCTATATTCATCGATAATCGTTAAAATATATTTGTTTGAAGAATTAGAAGGGAGAGGACCTTTAAAATCAATATTAAGGCGTTCGAATGGAGACGTAGCCTTAATTAGTTGACCTTTTGCTTTCAAAAATCTTGGCTTAATTTCAGCGCACGTTGGACACAATGCAATCATCTCTTTTACATCATTTGCTATATACGGTAGGTTTTTAGAGCGTATCCAATGGAACATTCTACTTACTCCAGGATGGCAAAGCGCATTATGAAGCTGTTTTAATTTGTCGGTGTTCATGTACGCACAAACTCGTGACAGAGCGTCTGCTGTTGTGTTTTCCGAACCTGGTCTATATATAATGTCATATTTGTAGCAGGATAGCTCTAGCCTCCAGCGCATTATCTTCTCATTTTTAATCTTGCTATTGTGATTTTGATTCAACATGTACGTTACTGATTTTTGATCCGTAATTAAAAGAAAGTGTTTTCCAATCAGAAAATGTCTCCATTTTTTAAGACTTTCAACAATTGCACAAGCTTCCTTCTCTATTGATGAATGTCGACATTCTGGATTAGAAAGCGTTCGAGAGAAGAAAGCGACTGGACGACCCTTTTGCGTAAGCGTAGCGGCTATAGCAAAATCCGAGGCGTCAGTTTCAACAGTGAAAGTTTCATCATCATCTATTGCTATAAGAGCAGCTTTCTTTATGTCTGATTTAATCTCTTGGAAGCATTTTAGAGCATCAGGCGTTAAAGGAAAACTTGAAACACAAGTTAAAGGTTTTATCTTCTCCGAAAATCTTTCAACCCATTTCGCATAGTGGGCGAACATTCCCAAAGCGCGTTTGAGTTCTGAGGTTTTAATGGGAGCGGGAAGTTCTAAAAGGGGTTTCAATCTCTCAGCGTCTGGTTTGATTGTGTTATTTTCGACAGTATAGCCAAGTAGATCGATTTTTGTTTTCTTAAAAACACATTTTCTTTCATTTAGTGTTAAGTTATATTTTCTCGCCGCATCCATAAACTTTTTTAGATTACGTTCATGTTCTACTCATCTTTACCACATACTGTCACGTCATCTAAGTATACAAATGTACCTTCTAGTTTCTCTCTGGTTATGATGAAGTCTAGGGTTCTTTGAAACGCTGCTACACCATTGGTAACACCGAATGGAATTCTTGTGAACTGGTACAGTTGCCCGCAGGCTTCAAAAGCAGTGTAGACTTTCTCTTTATCTAAAATGGGCATTTGATGATATGCGCTTTTTAAGTCGATCTGGCTGAAGATTTTGTATTTTGATACTTTTGAGACCACCGCTTCCATGTTTGGTAATGGGAATGCATCCAATTCTGTAATTTATTAATAGTCATAGAGTAGTCTATTACTAGACGTTTTCGATGAGCGCCACCTCCCGCTACTAGGACTTGTGCTCTCCAGGGAGAAATGCTTGGTTCTATTACACCGTCTTCCAGTAATTTTGATATTTCTTGCTTGATAAATTCTTCGTCTTGTATACTGTATCGACGACTCCTTACGGCGATAGGTCTGATGTTAGGTGACAAATTAGTAAAAATAGATGCTGGTGGCACCGAGGACTGCATTACGTTGCAGATGCGTAATGGTTCATGGGGACCTCCCAATTCAAATTCAATTTTAGAATGTTCTTTTAGTAGGTCGTGTCCAACGATCACGTCCGCGCAGAGATTATCGACGATAAGAAGTGGTATTTGCCTGTAGTTGTGTTTATTCATGGTGATATTGGCAAAGCAAATACCTTCGACAACCGATACTTGATTCAGCGAGGCTAAGTTAACAGACTGTGTACATGGTTTTTGACGTAACTTCATTAGGCGCGCGATTTTTCTGTTTATAAAACTGACAGAACTGCCAGTGTCAACAAGAGCATCAGCTTTATAACCATTCACCGTGATTAGAATAGTTGCACCTTTCAAGCTTGACGGTGAAGCGGCAGATATTGTACTACAGTGAGATGAACCGTCATCGATAAGACTGTTGACTGTGTTTTTGAACGAAGCCGAGTTGTTGGTAGCGTTTCGTGATTTACATACATTTGAAAAATGACCTCTTTTAGAACACAGGTTACATATAGCACGGAAAGCTGGGCACTTAAACCTTTGATGTACGTTACCACCACAAAAGAAACAACATCTTACTGATCGTGAGGATGGTTCAAGTATTGTTTGTGATGGTCGGTGTTGTGTAGCCGCTGCTATGTTTGATGCTGTATCTTGTTTTTGTTCGTATATAGCATTAATTTGTGGTGAATTGTTACTTATTATTAGCGCGTCCTTTTCAGCTGTTTCAAGTGCAATAGCTTGATCAAGTGCTTCGGCAAGAGTAAGTTTTTTATTTTCTAGCAGGCGTTCTTTGATTTTACGAGAAAGCAAACCGGAGATCAAGGTGCTACGGATTGCTTGTTCTTCATGTTCTTGAGCGGTAACGGTTTCGAAAGAGCAATCTTTTGCCGCTAAACGTAAAGCTCTTACGTAGTCAGAGATGTTTTCATCCGCACGTTGTTTCCGGTTAAAAAGAATATGCCTGGCTAGAATTATATTTTTAGGTTTAATATAAATACCTTCTAAAGCTGCAATTGAGGCTTCGTAAGTTTCGCAAGTTTTGATATGTTTGTAGATTGAAGCTGATAGGTGATTTACTAAGAGCTTGCGTCTTAATGCATCTGGTATTAAATCAGTTTTTACTTCTTCATTCAAAAAACTTTCGAACGTTGACCTCCAGTGCTGCCATTGTGCATCCGCTTCTGCAGCATCAGGTTCGACATCAAATTTGTCAGGACGTAAATACCTCGTGATAGGAAAACTAGTTGACGATGGGTTTTCGTTAATCATTATTTTAAGCTAATAAAATTGATATAATATTTGTAACCACTGGAAATATGGCTTTTATTAGCTTAAAGAAATCAACTAGACAATTAAATTAACTTTGACAATAACGATAAATGACTATCAAATGATAACTAGATAAAATATCATATCACTGGGTAACCAAAAATTCCAAAGGTTGCTCGACACAACTCTTCTTTGATCGCATAGTATGAAGTATTAGTGAAAATAATGATTACAAATTGTAGGTATGACAAAATAAGCAAAAACAAACAGTTTTTTGTAAATAAAGCAAATTCCCCTATGTATCCTTTAAATTCCCACGTCAAAGAAATATTACAATATTAACAAATGAACGTCAAAAATTTTATTTGCGATTTCGACTGCAGAGCGAGAGCAGAAGGGCTAAGTATTTGAACAAAAAAACATGCCTTGAATTTGTTGAATTATAACCTCTGGTAATAGTGCATAATCGGTTTTTGCGTGTACCTTTAATGTAATTTAATCTCCGAAACGAATCAATAGAATTTAAAAAGCAAAGCAGATTAGTAAATTGGCTTTCAAATAACGTGCCATTTGCCATAGGATTCCATTTAAAATTTTAGGGGTTAAGCTCCCTACGTAGAGGGGTGAAGACTTGGGTTCGTGATTTGTATTCCAAAAGTTGTCCCCCTCGAATACAAAATTGACGTGTTCGAGGATTTTTCGAAATTTCTAAATTTAATACCCTATAAAAGCCCTCTGTATACTTCTCGTTGGGCCACTCTGTATGTTTTAGATGACTCTCCGTTCAATAAAACTCGTTGCGTTCTATCACTCATATACTCACGAATACTCTTAACGGCAGTTCAAAGCCTATGAAGTTCAAGGTGGAGAGAAGCACATTATGATTAATTCTATCAAAGGCACTAGAGCAATCCAGCAGCACAAGCATGATAAGATTGTTCCTGTCAACAGCAGTCATAATGGCGTCAGATACATGCAATAAAGCTGTAGTAAAACTGTGGTTGGGTCTGAATCCAGATTGCAAAGCAGGTGAAACCTTTTTAGCATTTAGGTACAATCTTATTTGTCCTGCCATCACCTTTTCAAGAACCTTTGACAGACAGGGCAAGATGCTGATAGAACGTAAAGTCAGTGAATTGCTTGGGAATTGATTTTTGGGAACATATGGAAAAGTATTGTGCATAAGGCACTCATTAATTATATGAGTGATAATATCAATTAAATACGAGATACACAAGTGTAACATACGAAGGCTTATCTGATCATCAACTGAGTGGGACTGCAAAACCGAAATGCATTTCAATACTTCACCAGCAGTGACCTTTTGGAAATAATTGTTGTAGAAATGATTAGATCATTAGAGGTATTGTTTATCAGAGGTAAACTATTAAAAGAACTAATTATTTTTTCATCACAAAGCTCTTGCAGAATATGGAATTTATTACGTTTATGGATATCTGCTCGTTTTAATTCTGTCCAAAACCGCCTTAGTGTTATTATTACGCTGCCGTATGTATTTTGTGTTCCCGAAACGCCCTTTTCTCACTGTTTACCGCAAAGTTTACATAATTCCGTATCATTTTGTAGTAATCCCATGTGTGGTTTTTTTAGATTTTTTATATCTATTTAAGGCCTTATCTCGCAAGGTCATCATCAGTTTAAGGTTGTCAGTAAGCCACGGTGCATACGGTTTTGTATTTGTTATAATTCTGACGCAAATATGTCTATCAAACAAACTGCAAATACATTGATTAGAAAGACCAACTATTACGTACAAGGTATTCTAAGGAACGGATTTTAGATCTTTATCAAACCTTATAATGCCAATATTACTGAAATCCCTGTATGAACGCATTACTGTTTTTGATGGCTGAATATTGGCAAGCCTATACAAAATACCAGGTGATGATCAGACAACTCATGTACACTACATACTCCGTAATCATATATCTTACTTGTATCGCCCACTACAATACAATCAATGAGACTACCACCTAATTGGGTGACTCTAGTTGGTTCGTGAATAATTTGGTCATGTCCTAATGTTTGCAGAAGAGTTAGACGCCAATTGTCGATTTTGCATGAACTTCCAGCAAATTAATGTTAAAATCTCCCATATAAATTATTTCATCCCTTGATTTTTGCAAACGGCTATCAAGATAGAACCTGGGGTTACTCGTGGGTATACTTTCTGGGCACTGCAAACTAAAAAACACTTGCACCGCATGGGTTTGGTAGAATCACCATCTTTTAGAGGATGTTATACACATACGATGAGACGGGACACCACATACTTTGGGAATGTCCCCCTTCAGTCTAACTTAAACGATCAACGTTGAGGGTATCCTGACCGTACGGTTGGAGCCACCTTCCTTTCCAGCATCGTTAGGTTCATCTCACGTGTGGGATCATGGGATGGCTTGACTGACATTGAGGGCTTGAACAACTCTAGTCCTGGAGGTAGTACAAATGCTTCGAATTTGAAGCCTAGGTTCCCGAGGACCCTGTCCATCATCTTATGGTAATCCAATATCTAGGATCCACCCTGACTCATCTCTACTTTCCCTGGGTGCTTATCTCAAGGTAAATATTGATTATTGTTACTCTTGCTCAAAGTGAACGTAATGTTTAAAACGATACTGAAACAATGTAGTGAAAATATTTGAATAATTCTATGAGAACTTTAGAGAAGAATCCGGCTTTAGGCTTGAGGGGTTTTTGGAGGAAGTATTAGCAAAACACATTAAGAGGCCGTAAAGAAAGTTTGGGAAAGTTGAGTTGATCATTTAATAGTTTATTCAAGAGATTTGAAAACCGCATTTTGGGAAACCCTTTCAAAAATTTTAAGGATAACGGAGCATCTTGAAGGAAGAGAAAAATACTGACCTTTTATTTTGACAAATGATTATTTCTGAGCCTCCAGTTATGTTTATGATACTGAACTTTTCATAATCATGTTTAGACAAAATTATATTGCAATTCCGTCGGCTTAGTATAAATGTTTAAATAAAAGGAGAAAGTTTAATCTGTCATCTGGGAAAAACATTCATCTTACAATCTAACTTTCTTTCGCAAAGTGGATTTTACATAAAAAATATACGAATTTAGAATTTAGTACCTTTTCCAATGAAAGGTTTACCTTCAATGCCGCTTTCTAATGGATAGGAAATTAATCATGAAAAATTAGTAGTCAACTCGTTTCATTGAAATCACAATTAGGAAACAGTTTAACACGAAAACCATAACTTAACTTATATTGGGTTCTTCTCTTCGTGGTTCCTCAGAAAACAATCTTTAATTCGCTGATTTTTTAAAAGTCGATTGTTAACTGATATCGGTTGTCCATAACTTAACCTTCGCGGACTTTTTAAGAGGTCTAAGTATTTCCAAGCAAAAGTTCCGATCTTATGTGAACTACTCATTGACTTTTCCAATATTAATAACGTAAACTGACGCGTTTGCATTGCAAACTAATGGTGATTTAACACAACAACAAAAATCATTGATAACTTATCTTACAGCTTTATTTTAGTACAAAATTAAGTTACATAAATAATTTATCTAATACCTACATTTCTATCAGTTCCGATGCCTTTTATAAAAGTCTAACCAAATGCCCCCCTTTGCTGCCACTAATGACGACGTAGGATCGATTTGTAAAGGCTGAATCGTTCGACTATTTACACGAATTTCGAAATTTGTTACAATATGCGCAATCGCCGCTCGTATCTGACCTAAGGCAAACTTTTGACCTGAAACCATACGTTATGATGAAACCCGATTAAGTAATCGACTGCCCTTACCTAGACAAATCCGTGGCCCATCACTGAAAGGTAGGTATGTGCCCTTTACAATCTTCTCCTTATTCTCCTTGGTGAATCGATCGGGATCGAACTTTTCAGGATCGGGGTAATACTGCGGGTCGTAGTGTAAGCTGTGGATCGGTATGATTACTGGGGTTTTAGGTTCTATCTTGATATTTGGACCGGATCCTGTCGGTGATGGAAATTCAAATTCATCGGTGCAGAGCTTTGCAATAAACATGTCGGCTGGATGCATTCTTAAGCTCTCTAAACGTTACCGATTAGTTTAGCGAGATTTCGATTGGGGACTTACCTTGCAAGAATCTGTTCAAAAAGTCCAAATCGCGCAGAGTGTAGTAGTCAAACTTTCCGCGCTCTGTCAACGATTGCTCAATTTCCTCCCGTAGTTTCTTTTGATGGTGGGGGTTTGCGGCGATTTCGTACAATGCGTGGCTCAGAACGACTGAGCTTGTTTCGAAACCGTCCATGAAAAATCCGACTAAGTGAATGGTGATGTCTTCGTTTGTAAAGTTCTCCTCTCCCAAGCTTAGTTTGACGTTCTGCATGTTATTTAGGAAATCGTGCCTTATGATTCCGTTTTCTTTCCGGTAATTCATGGTCTGATTTACAATTTTTCGGAAGTAATCGGCCGCATCGTCAGGTACAAACCTAGAAAAATTGGTAAGGGAGGATTCATTTAGATCAGTTTCTTACTTAAGCTTGAGGAATAAAGCTAATGACGGCATAGCGAAGAGGAAGAATAGTTTAATGTTGGTGAAGAAGGAGGGTGACAATATCCTTTCCGCCATTGTACGAAATTCGGTGTTTTCGTGTTTGAATGAGTCTGCTTCCAACCCAACCGCACAACTCGCAACCACGTCCATTGTGAATCTTTGCGCTAACTCCTTGGCCTCAATCCCACTTTTCTCATTTTCTTTGGTCTCCAAGTACTTTACCAGCTTGTGACACACCTCTTCCATTAACGGAAACAATGGCTTAACCTAAATTTGTAGAACACGTAACGCTTTAAGTACCACAGAAATTTACAAAAGTACCTGCTTGCTGGTAAACGATGGCGAAAGTATACTGCGGTTATTCTTCCACTTCTCGCCGTGCACGAAGAATGGGTTCTTTGCAACTAAAGGATCATTTGCGTCATCTATCTTCAGATCATTCGCTTGGAAATGATTAAAGCTTTTGACTAGAACCTCCCTCACCAACTCGGGATCTCGAAGTATAACGCCAGGGGTTCGCATTTTGTAAAAACCAACGTACGCGAGATCCGTGTATTTTCTTAAAAATTAAGGTAAATTCAAACGAACTGGGTACCTACGCTATCACTTACTGGTAAATTTCATGGTAAATTTGTCCCAGAGACTTCGTAAACGTAAGCGATTCGCCTAAATTTCCAAAGATGACCGAAGCCGGAGGATTTGGTACCCCTTTCCTTTTCCAGTAATTATAATTACGTTTAAGAAACAAGTAAATGCACGTTAGTAGCACTAGTGAAAGTAAACAGGCGATGTACATGTTTATTTTCGTGAACAGTTCTGCCGACACTGATACGCTTCGCTAGGATTTTACAGTATTTATAGAGTGATCTTGGAGGATTGCGAAATGTTGCAAAGTTGAAGAAGTGCGAAGAGATCGTTCATGACGTTAACTATGAACTTTGCTGCTTTTTCTCAATAATCGGAATAATATTTACTTGCGCTGATTAAGATTTCAACAGAACAAGATTTTTTTTAAACAGATTAAACACACTAGAGGGGTGTGACATTGCTAAATGCGTTAATCTTATATCGAAATTACCGCAACTAAATTCACAGGTAACTAAATCCAAGAACGCGAAACAGTAACACGTATTGCATCATGCCACCTGGCTAATTACATGATACAACTTGATCCGGAATTGCAGGTAGCATGTATCCCAGTCAATCAGGAAATTATACGCGTTTAGCATTGCTTTTACTTATACTAAGGATATCTGCAATCATTTTTTGTGAAGCTCGTACTTGATTTTGTTTTGGTAGTTCACACCTATTATTATAATAGTAAGCAGTAAAATGCGTGTCCGTATCATTATTGTCTGATAACATAGAGGTCGTGCTTTCCTAACCATGGATTTCCAAATTTTTATCAAATTTGCACATTGAGCAATTCTATATACTAAAGCGTACAGATCATCAATGATACAATAAAATTAAAGTGGGATACCAGAAACGATGTTAAGGTAACAAGCACCCAAAGGATTAAAGGCCCTTACACTCCGCTACAATCGATTACTCCATTGCTATAATTACTTTTTGCATCACACTTGATGTTGTTATTGCTCCTAATTTACTCCAAATTATCATTATATAATTGTTTACGACTCCCCATTTAATAGAAAAAAAAATGCTATTATCATATTTCGATAATCGCAACATTGTTTTTCATATATTTTGGGGTTTGCTCCATTAAAATGAGAATCTTTTTTGTAATAATTTTCGTAATTAGACAGGCATTTAATCTTTTGGATAGTAGCATTTTCATTTTTCTTTAAATAACTTTTAATCGAGTCCGAATTTTAAAATTTGCTAAACGGAGTTTTAATCAGCACATAAAACTTCCCCAATTTTAGCCTAGCACTATATTCAAGAATAACAACCTCTGCCAAATGCCATGCAATTCCACCGTGTATAAGTGCAAAATTGACTACGTTTTGGATGCAAACGGGAAACATTAATTTGTCGAAAGGAATAATCGCCGAGCAATTGATCGATCGGTAAATTCATCATGATAGTTTTGTTAGCAATTTGTAAAATCTCATTAAAAGTGGTAATGCTGCGAACATTATCCAACTTTCATTTTAATATGCAATTATTTTCTGTTTTAGAATGACCGCGTACCTTCCTTTGTTAATTAGGTATTTTCCAATGTTAATATTTCTTTTGACGTTTGATTGATATTAGGTTTTTGGTTTTAAAACTTTAAAAGCAATTATCGCGAATGTTTCAAAAACAGTATGATATACTTTATAGCGTTTTTGGTCTTATATTCCAATTCAGGAATAACAGGAAACGAAGGTTTTGCCCTGGAAATTTTTTCAAAATTTTGACAGTAGATAAGGAATGGCCTAAGGATCAAAATCTATATCCTGCCAAAGGGCGCTTTCACCCTGGGGGTAGTTGTCACCTCACTCGGGGGTGGCAATTTTTGACACAGGAATAGATAGAAAAATTAATTCTAAGCAAAAAGTGTTCTATAGGTACATTTTTTTTTATGTTAATACTTCTCCAGTTATTCGCGCCCGAAGGTACGAGTTTTTCATAGAAAAGAACGATGTTTTTAATTCGTTATTCGCGAAAAACTTGGGAAGTATGCATTTTATTATGAAAACTGTAGAGAACAAAATCGAAGCTTTTAACAAAGAAAATGGTTTTATTAATAATTGCTGTATGATCAATACGAAACGAGTTGCGGCTCTTGTTCGTCAAACGTTAAATTAGAGAGTTTCACCGTCAAATAATGGCAAATGTATTTTTCGAGGAAAACTTGTAGAATACTTTTTAAATGCTTTGTTTTAGTTGTTTTGTTATTTAACATTAAGTATTATTATATTAAGATTCAATATATTATTACGTCTGTGCACACTCTATTATTTGTAGCTAATTCATATTGTCCTGTAATTGGAATGTTTGTTTTTCTGTTGGGCATTAAAGGAAATTTAATTTAATTTAATTTAAAGTATTTAAAAAAACCTTTTTTTTTTTAAATAAAGTTTAGCATAACTGAGTTACGATGAAAATAAGGTAGATCCGTACCTTTTTCAGCAAAAAAACAGCGCACGCAACCCTCTGATTACCACCCTAATTAAAATTAGTCCTTCCCTTTCTCCAGTTTTGTTTAATTACGTATTATTAATACATTCTAGAAGTGTGACCAGTTTGGAAGATTTAATTTTTAAATAATTGAGGCTAAAAGTGAATAATCGAATTTTGAGAAAAACGTCCTTCTCTCCAAAGTAACTACAAGGCAACTGGAGATACGTAAAAAATGCTGCCGCATCCAATTGTAGCTTTTTAAATTCCAAACAATTTCCTCGCCGGCAATTTTCTGTACGACAAAAATTAAGTGAAATATAGACGTTTAAAATGTGTAATGCACTTTCCACCATAAAAAATAAAGGAATTATGATTAAAAAACGATTCACAATTTTTTTTCAAATAATTCTGAAAGAACAAATCGGAGCATGATGATTTTCATGGCCGATATAGGTATATTTCGTATACTATATATACATCCATTCCATACACCTATACACTATGTGATGTATTTACAGGGCGATTCAAAAAGAATATCACTGCTTTGAAAATCTGAATTTTAATTAAACAAACAAAATAGAACCATGGGTTAATTTCAAATGAAAAGTGTTAAAGTAAGTTTTTTCCACTAGAAAATAGGTTCACAGATGTTCAATATGACCCCACTCGAAAGATATCGATACGATTATACGTACGCGGCTACCCGGAACTTTTCCCTTTGCACATATACCGGGTGATCGAAAAGTAGTGCGGACAGTTTGAATTTCCCGTAAAACTAAACATTTATAAAGTTGGTAACATACCAAATGTCATTTATGTAAAAGCAGTGGTTGATCAATTTAATCACTAATGCATAAATAAACTACCTTCTAAACGTGTTTGCCAATTCCTTAAGTGAAAAACATTAAAAACTAAAGCGCCCAATTTAAACTGTCTGCAGTTCTTTTCGATCACCCGCTACACAAACACTCCTCTTCTCTATGAACTGTTTAAAAACAGTACGTCACGTTTGCAAATTGCAATTCTGATATTTTGGATATACAGAGAGGGGTGCCACAAGGTAGCGTACTAGGACCCCTGCTATTTTTATTATATGTAAATAGCATTGGTAATGTCATGAGTAGTGATCACTGTATGTTTGCTGACGACTTGACAATATTAGCATCTAAGAATAACATGTCAGACATGGTAATTGACATGAACAAAACCATGCGATCTGTTCATAATCATTTAGATGATATTAAATTGATACTAAATAAATCCAAAACTTGCTTTATGCAGTTTTATACCAAGCAAAGCAAATACAGGGAAAGCGCCCTATTCAAAACAGGTGAAAAATCCATCGAACACGTCAGTGCATTTAAATTGTTGGGTTGTTACATTGACATGTCTCTCAACTGGAAGGATCACATTGCCTACCTGTGCAAAAAAATTGCACCAAATTGTTTTGCACTTAAGAGACTATCTCACATAACAAATAAGGATGTATGCAAAACCTATTATTACGCGCATATTGAGTCATTATTAAGCTATGCCGTTATATTCTGGGGAAATTCCTCAAATGTGGGCAGAGTCTTTATTGTACAAAAACGAATCATACGTTGTATGTTTAATATTCCTTTCCGTGATACTTGTAGAACAGCATTTGTAACAGAAAAAATTCTGACATTACCCTGTATATACATACTTGAAGTACTAAAGTTTGTTCGGTTGAATACACACAAATTTTGTCATTTAAATCAAAACCACTCTTATCATACGAGAAAGGGCTTTGACCTAAAATACCCGAATCACAAATTGGCTCTTTTTGAATCGAATCCCTTTTACATGGGCATTACACTGTTCAATAAACTACCGCCCGCGGTAAGACAATTACCGTATCATAAATTTGTCAAGACGATAAAACAAATCCTAGCTCTCAAAGCCTACTATTCCCTGGAAGAGTTTATTAGCGATAATTTAGGTATTAAGTAAATTAAATTAAGTTATCATAATATATTATGTTTATCAATATCATAGTTACATTAAATTATACTTATGATTTCTGACATGTCCTATATCTATTATAATGGATCACCTGGATTAATAAAAGCATTATTATTATTATTATTATATGGTTCGGTGTTTCTTGTGAGAACTCAGGTCTAGAGCCTGTTAAACTAATCGCAACGGATTAAATCAAGTAACGATTAGTGTATGGTCGGTGTTTCTTGGTGAGAACTCAGTCCTAGCCTGCGTTAACTAATCGCACGGATTACAAATCTAAGTAACGACTTCAGTGTCTGTGTCTGTGTCGTGAGTTATGTCAGGGTCTTAAAAAAAAAAAAAAAAAAAAAAAATGAATATATAATACACGACGTAGCATTGGACATCTAGGGATAATGTAATTCGTACTTACCATACATACTTATTGATGGGCACTAATACCATACTACTCTGATCAGGAAAGAGAAAACAAAAACAAATAAATCATATATTATAATGATCTCTGTAATTTTATTAAAAATGGAGCTTTAAATTGTGTAAGTGTTTACTTTGCTTTGCGTTTGGGTGTGAATACGAGTGGTTGTGATAATCTTGGTTTTGTTCTGTGGAAGAGGAGTTTTTGTTTTTTATAATTGTATTTATGGGTCTTTCTTGTTCCTGAGCGTCGTATTTTGGGTTGCTTGCGTGTTTTGGTGGAGATATTGCAGTAATTTTGTGAGCCTGCTGGTGCTTAAGGTCTTTTGCGTTTGGGTTGTATACGAGTCGGCGCTTCGTTATGGAGAAGACAGGAGTATTTGTCGATATGCGTAAACATCTGTTTTAAACGTGCTAGGGCGTGTAACTTTATTGGATGGACCGTGTCTTGTAAATGTACATGTTGACGTTCTTGTGTTTATGGTGGTTTCCTTTGTTTTGAGGTTGTATTTGTGAGGTTGCTTGGTTATTGATGGGATAATTACAGTATCTTTGTGATGATCTAGTATGCTGATAGCGTATACTTGCGTCCTTGCGTGTGAATACGAGTGGGGTTTGTCGATAACGTGGTGTGCTTTCGGTGCGAAGAACGGATGTTATGTGTTTTTATAATGTGTGCTAGGCGTGTTAACGTTATTGGGTGGACCTGTCTTTGCTAAGTGCATGTAGCGTTACTTGTATTTATGACTGTTTCTTGTTCTGAGGTTGTATTTGTGAGAGTTTGCTTGGGTGTTTAAGTGGTGGAGATATTTTTAGTATTGTTCGTGAGCCTGTAGTTTCTGTTAAGTTTTTGCGTTGCGGTTGAATACGAGTGGCGTTGTGAAAATGTGGTGTGTTTCTGTGTAAGAAGGAGTTTACGTGTTTTACTTGTCGCTAGGTCGTGTAATTTTATTGATGAGGTCAGATCTTCCATGTCTTGTTAGTGTGCCAATGTTGCGTTTATTGTATTTAGTGTGCTATTCTTTTTTGATTCTATTGAGGTGTATATTAGAAGGTTGCTTGGGTTTCTGCTCGGAGATATTTAAGTATGTCTGTGCAGCCATAGTTCTGTATCAAGGTTTTGCGTTTCGGTGAATAGCTGCAGTGGGTTGGTGAAAATGTGGTGTGTTATTCTCGTGAAGAAGGAGTTTTGTGGTTAGTTTTTAAATGTGCCTAGGGGCGTGTAACTTTCATTGGATGGACCTGCTTGTTGTAGTGCCTGTTGCGTTATCTTGTATTTATGAGTGTTTCCTTTGCTTCTTGAAGTTGTATTTTACTGTTGATTGCATGGTGCTCTATTGGTTGGAAGACATATACATAGTGAGCTATATGAGTTGGTTGAGCCGTGTTGTGATGCTTACACTGGTGTCGAGGAGAGAAATATTGTGTCCCGCCGTGCTATCAGTGTGGGTTAGCAGGCGTTCTAGCACCTGGGCGTACTGTTAACGTCTTAAGGCGTTTGTTTCGGAAGTTGTGGTGGCATTAACGTAGGCATATATAAGCTAGTTAATTGATGTCGAGTCCTAAGTTAGGCTTGCTTAAGCATTGAACTAATGCGTGTCATTGGGTTGCTTCCGAGTAGGTATATTGGACAGTATATGCTCATTATTGATTCCATTAGACTTCATATTTCTATATATTGTACTATAGGGGTTTGAATATGCCCATCTTATTCAGGAAGTTTGAACACCACAACTTGTTCGAAATTGCACAATAGGTCGACGACAAAATAAAATTATTAACCTTTGCGAGTGGGGACTGTAAACTACTTTTTTTATTAAACCACAAGAGTGTTGATGTATTTAAAGGGTGGAAATATTCTGAAAGAGTGTGTCCAAAGCCTCTAACACAGTCTGAACCAAATTTTTCCGTCACCTTAGCCCTTTTAAGTTTTATCGATGTTTGGCAAAAAGGGGTAGTTTGGCCCCTAAAAAATTAATGCTCGACTGGATTGCTGAGGTTGTTGCCTGAAACACTTTTGACAAGTGATACACTAGGAATGCGAACTAGGAAACCTGTTAGCACCCCTCCCTGTTGCAAATGTTTCAAATTAACTCTGAAATGAACGTAAATTTATTAACGAGCTTCCTAACAGAGTTTCTAATAATTTTGCGGCGTCCTTTCCGGTCTGTCGTCCGTGGCGTTAAGCAACGTTAGTCTGTCGTAAAACGAATTTACCAATTGACGATGAAATTTGATCAATTGGGATCTACGCTTATCAAATATCTGTAGCTCGGAGTTTGTGAATTGCAATGTAGCGCTAAAAGAAACTTAAAATAGACAGGCCCTTTGACATCTCCCATCTAGTCTCATAACCGATTGCATGAATTCAATGTGCCCATAGCTTTAAGCCATATAAAAACGGCAATTCCAAAGTTAAGCCGTAGAGATCGATCAGCATCACATTGCCCTCTTCGCATCCGACCATTTATAAACCAAACGTGCACTTTCTTATTTGTGAAAATTTGATAACTTAGACACTTGCGAATAAAAGCAAATTTTAAACTGCCATCAAAATTTGATTTAGCTTTTGAGTTTGTAGAATTGGCCAACTTGGAATAAAAAGCCAAAATGTAGCGCCTGCTAGTCCCAATATTGCGTTTTAATATATAATAGTGCCGTGCCAACATTTCTTATTTTTGGAAGCAATATTTGAAATTTTTATATTTATGTAACTTTAGAATAAAAGCAAAACTAACAACCAGATTCAAAATTTGGATTTGCACATGCTATGCCATACCCTAGGGGCTATTAACGTACACGAATAGTTACAATAGAGCTTCACACGATCCTGGAGCGTTCTTAAAAGACAAGGACTTCGAAACATAACGAATTATTTAATATTTATGATATGTGACATTTGTTAATGATAAAATTAATCGTAATTACGAACAATATAGAATCCGCGCGCACAGTCAAATTTATTTTTTATTCATTGATATTTTACACCAATCAGCAATCTAACAGGACAGCAAGGTGTTTTGATTCCACAATCATTGCAGTTTTTTTTCTTTCAATTTGAACTTTAACATTGAATATTGCGTCGCCTGATTACCGGAGCACAAAACACACATGATTTATGAATACTACAGCGATTAAGTACATCCTGCCTTTCCCCCTTTTCTACGTTCGGCCAAACAAACTACACCTGTCAGGATTAAAAGACACACCTTGAGTACTATTTACTCAACCCCAATGTATGTCAATTTTCGGGGCGTTTGAAGGTTAATTGTCACAGTGGCACAAACAGGGGCTTCGTGGGTCAAAAAATTCCTGAGCCAACGTTTGGAAAGTGGATTTCAAATGAAAGGAAAAGCGTACGAACCTTGGCGCATCAAGCTATTAAACCAAACGAAAATAAGCTTAATATTGATCGCTCAGCATTTTTCCAAAGGCTTTTGTGTCACAAAGCATCCCACATGAACATTGGGCCGGGCTGATTGGTCGCCTACTTACTCCACGTAAGAGTAATAATAGAATCAAATACGCAGCAATCTTACATAGTTTACACGTCAAAAATTTCGGAAGAAATGTACCGTGTTTTTTCGATAATACCCTGACTAATCGTAGTAGGGGCACCAAAACTGCCGGAACGTTTACGTCGTTATGCTGCCTCGTTATGCAGTGACATTATTCTGAAATAATCTACATTAGACACAACAGGGGTGTCCCAGAAGCAATTTCGGACAATGAAATACAACAAACGAGGTTTGATTAGCTTTCTCCTTCCGGTTTTTGAAAAAAAACTCGATAGAGCTCTTCCTTTCAAACGTCCTGATAATCGAGAGGAAAGTCGACTTGTTCTTTTGAATGGGATTGGAGTCGAATAAGAAGAACGTCTTCTTCAGAAATGTGGCAGAAAACGACACAGGTTGCCAAAAATTCTCATCCACGTCGTTTAATACGTGGATGAGCTCTCCTTTTCTCTTCCTCAATCTTATCTCTCGCACGCGTTAACTGGTTGTGATACAACTTCCTGCCCTATTCAACAAGGAAAACAAAGATGCTGGTTGCCTTAGGAGCAAAAATATGACATTTAGTGGGCGAGGCAGAAAGACGGTTCCTGACGCCTGACTCAACTCATTGAACTGGGCATGAAAGTGCCCTTATAGGCGCTGTACGGAGGAGACATCGACGGACCACTGTTGCACTCTTTCTCTTTGGCAAATTCTTGCAATAACAATGAATGTAGTAGAATATCATGTCTTTCTTCACACCACCCGTCGAGTTTCAGAGGCACAGTTAATTTTAATTTTTGAATTAACGGTGGCACCGTTTTAGATATTCATCAAATAATTCCTTGGCCCTGTCAAATCGTTATCTAAGGATAAATCCAACGTGTGATCT
>NW_022170403.1:28334132-28335317 GCF_008802855.1 Photinus pyralis | reverse complement strand
TTAATTGAGGTTTTGTTCTGCGTGGCCATCGTTTTTTTCAATACATAATGACATCCTCTGATGAACTCTATTGGTAGTCGCCTCTCAAAAAATAAATTAAAAAATAAATGTTTTTATTACCCTACACATAAAAGTCCAGTGGCTTTACATCTGGAGATCTAGAAGACTAATGCTGCGGATTTGTAGACCTAATCTAATCCATCTCTTTTCAAAACTGTGCAAAGATATATAAGCATCATAGGTAGAATGAGCCAGCGCTCCATCAAATTGAAACCAGTAGTTTTCCCCAGGTAATGCTTTCAAGAATGGTACAATGGAATCTACCTTCCCTAGAAAAAAAAACAAAATTCCGTCACGCAGTGGTTGTGCGTGTTTACAAGATCTTTCCGACGACACCAATTTGAAAACAATCAGACTAAGACTGTAGAAGAAGATAGGAAAAAAATGAAAAATCTCCAGGTTAGTACACCACACTCGGGGATGGCGTCCAGACGGTGCCGGCCCCACATCTTGTAGCCCCGTCCCTAAAGTTGTTAATTACATGACCCCAGTATGTACATGTACACTCCTCGTCTTCCTACAAGCGTTGTTCTACTGGCCCGCAGTTGCCGCCAGCCAGCGGACCAAAGGAGGATTAAAAGCTGCCTTTTTACAAATAAATTTGCAGAAATGCGCTAGACATTATCTCATGTGTATAGTTTCATTCAAAACCGTCTAATAAACAAGTCATTACACTTTTACTTTTAGTGAAACAAATTACACAAATATCAAACAAATAAACAGTACAACTCCATGGAACCTCGTCCCAAGCGCCTTCGGTTTGTTGCGTATAGGTACAGGTCACATCATAACTTGCCCATTGAGCGACTGGGATAAAATCGACTCGTGTGTCATTGGTACTTTATCCATTTGAGAAAAGAATTAAATTTTTATCGCCTGCTGGATGAAGAATCTTATGACAGACTTGATAAATAAATAGCTAATTATGTAAATATACAATAAAATTCTCTTCTCATTGTAATGTGTTTAATTACATTGTCGAACACCTAACGGTCGTATTTCTTGGTCCAAATTACAAATAAATGAAATGAATAATAACGCTTGGATATCTACAGACTGATTGTGCATGAGTATATTGAGTAGGGGAACTGATTATCGCAACTCTCCAATACCCGTAAAGGCTAG